>NC_143508.1:23290000-23484166 GCF_051622355.1 Phaseolus vulgaris | reverse complement strand
AAGTATGCTGAACTTGCCAATAAAAGGAGAAAAGCATTGTTGTTTGATGACGGCGATTGGGTTTGGCTTCACTTGAGGAAGGATCGTTTTCCTACTCAAAGGAAGTCCAAACTAATGCCTCGAGGGGATGGACCTTTCCAAGTCCTCAAGAGGATTAATGACAATGCTTATGAGTTAGATATGCCTGATACATTCTTAGGTAGTCATACTTTTAATGTCAGCGATCTAACTCCTTTTTCTGTAGGTCTCCAAAATTCGTGGTCGAATTCTCTCCAACTCGGGGAGTATGATGGAGATCAAGCTCAAGAGAACATGGAGGCCAATCATCAAGCTCAAGAAGAGGTGGAGGCACAAATGGAGGACGCCCATGGAGGTCAAAGTCCACCTCAAAGGATTACAAGAAGCATGTTCAAAGCTTTGGGAGCTAGAGGACATTTATTTTCTCTTTTTGTAGTTTCTTTAGTTGAAGGTGCTTAGAGGGAAACTTTAGAAACCTCTTTTGTTATAGCATCTTTTAGGCTTTAGTTAGGAGCTTTAGGGGGGTGTGTTAGTAGATAGGTGTAGAAGTAGAATAGGAGGTGCCAAAGTGAAGGAAGGAGTCACACCTTCCTCATGGCTTGAAATAGGCGCCGGTTTTAGCTAGCTTTGGGAGGGAAATTTGAATTGTTTTAGCTTGCTTTTTCAGCACCTTAGGCTATAAATAGAGGTGCTCTCTTTGTAAAATTCAGATTGGAATTAATCTAAGAAAACTCTACTCAAATTTTGAGTGACCTTTGGAGAGCTTTTGGAGCCTTCTTCTCTAGTCTTATCTTGATGGATCATTGGAGTCCTCAAGTGGTGGCATCACTCTCATCTAGGAGCATTCCACACTTTTAGTGGCGAGATCATCCAACATTCTTCCATCTTCATGAGCACTCTCTTCTCCTTCCTTTCTTCTTTTTCAATTGTTCATGTTGCCTTGTGTTCTTGAGTTGTTTTGGTTCGTTTTTTTCCATTTTCCAGCACCTATGTTCTGTTTTTGTTTTTAATTTCTATTTTGTTTGGTTCCTATGTTTACTTGCTTAATTTTGTTCGGTCATTCCAAGTTTTAATCTCTTTATTGATTCAATTTGACAATATTTGGTTCATCCAAATGAGTTTGGGATTTGGTACTAGTAATTGGTGAGTTCTTGTCTTAGAACAATGATCCAACTCTAAGAAAAGTGCCTCTATATTTTCCAGCTCAAGGTGATTCCTAAAAATGTCAAGAATCTTGTTCTATGTGGCTATTGGAATCACATCATTTTCCTTTGGCAGTACGGCAGATGAAGTACCTCGTGGTTGCCATAGAATATTTCATGAAGTGGATCGAGGCTGAGCTAGTGGCACAGATAACAGCCCAAAAAATCCAGCACATCGTATGAAAAACATAGTGTGCCGCTTCCGAATACCGAAGAGGCTGGTGTCTGATAACGGTACCCAGTTTGCAAGCTAAAAATTGGGCGAACTATGTACAAAGCTGGGAGTGAAACAGGTGTTCGCATCAGTAGAACACCCCAGACGAATGGACAGGTCGAGTCGGCCAACCCAGTTCTGCTCAGAGGTCTGAAGAGAAGGCTAGACAAAGCCAAGGGGATTTGGGCGGAAGAAGTTCATAGAATCGTGTGGGCCTATCACACTACTCCCCAATCCACAAACAGGGAAACACCCTTCAGCTTGGTGTATGGTTCAGGCGCAATGATTCCAGTGGAAATCCTGGAGAATTCACCACGTTTCCAAAATTTCGTGGTCGAAGAGTCCAACAAAGAGAGAAAGGTGAACCTGGACCTACTGGATGAAGAGAGGGAAGAAGCAAGGATTAAGGCGGAAGCTTTGAAAAGGAGGGTGGAGTACAAGTACAGCTCCAAGCTGAGACATCGGCAGTTCCAGGTCATCGACCTGGTGATGCGGAAAGCCCACCCGTACCAGTTAGAAAACAAGCTATCTCCCAAGTGGACCGGCCATTTCAGAGTAACGGAGGCCCTTGGGAATGAAGCATACAGGCTCGAGACATTAGAAGGCAGCACGATCCCTCGCACTTGGAACGCGACCAACCTGAAGTTTTATTTTAGTTAATTTTGCATTGTACATGTTTAAGGGGGCACTCTTTTTCCCTCATAAGGGTTTTTTAACGAGCTCACCCAAATAAAATTCTAGTTATTCAGTTAAGAAATGTGCATTGCTGTTAAATGAACATCTCCCTTGTAGTGATTAAGCCAATAACGGAAGTAGTATGGTTCCTTAGTGAACCTCCCTCTTGGCTGAGTTCACCAAGGCCGAGAATGGTATGGTTCGGCAGTCAAATGAACCTCTCCATTAAAGTAATGCGCCTAGGATGGGAATGGTATGGTTCAATGATGAACCTCCCCCTTACGCAAGTTTACCAAGGATGGGCATAATATGGTTCAAACGTTGAAAGCTTGTCCCTTGACCTTTTGCAAGCAGGGTCGCGACCTGTCATACATACCTACCCTTTGACTTTATACAGCAAGGACGAAGTTGGTAAGAGCCGTTCACCCGAGTTAGAAACACCAAGATGGGAGTAGTGTGGCTCCTTAGAGGACCCCCTTCTTGCGTATTAACTCCAGGGTCAAACAACATGGCTCACCAGTTAAAAGGGATCAATCACTCGAGTTAGAAACACCAAAGTGGGAGAAGTATGGCTCTTTAGGAGACCCCCCCCCCCCTCTTGCGTAATAACTCTAGGGTCGAACAGTTTGGATCACCAGTTAAGTTCACCCTTGCCTTTGTGATGCAGGTTCGAGATCGGGAGGACACACCCCTCCTACGATAGTAAGCCAAAGTCAAGAACAGTACGGGCCACCGGTATTACTAGCAGCTCCACCACCCAACGCACCATCCTTCCTGCCATGTCCGGCTTCTGCAGCACCTTCCAGATAGATAAGTCCGTCATCACCACCACCGTGAAACTTTTAAAGTAATGACGAAGCCTCATGGCGGAGAACACCATGGCCAGGGTTGCCTTCTCCAGGGCTTGGTATCTCACCTCTGGGCCCTGCAATACTTTGCTCACAAAGTACACTAGTTTTTGTACCTGGTCCTGCTCTTGAATGAGGACTGAGCTGATCGCCCGCTTCGTCATGGCAAACTACAACCGGAGCGACACACCCACCTGTGGCTTGCACAACACGGGAGGAACGCCCAGATACTCCTTTAGTAGGGGTGGCCCTTGTCCCCTCCAGCGGATACAAATCTGGATAGGGCGGCCAACTGCCCTAGCAACTGTTGCACTTCTTTCACCAAGGTCGGGCTTCTCATGGCAAGGATTGGCGCACACTTCTCTGGGTTCGCCTCTATCCCATGCTCGGTGAGTAGGAAACCCAAGAACTTACCCGCCTCGACCCCAAACACACACTCTTCGGGGTTTAACTTCAAACGATACTTAGCTATTGTCGCAAATATTTCTTCCAGATCAGACACATGTTGGCCCCTCTCTTGCGAAGTCACCACCATATCATCTACGTAGGCCTGCACATTCCTTCCCAACATGGGTGCAAGGACCCTGTCCATCAACCTTTGGTAGGTGGCGCCCGCATTCTTCAGACCAAATGTGATGGAGATCAAGCTCAAGAGGACATGGAGGCCAATCAACAAGGTCAAGAAGAGGTAGAGGCACAAATGGAGGACGCCCATGGAGGTCAAAGCCCACCTCAAAGGCTTACAAGAAGCATGTTCAAAGCTTTAGGAGCTAGGGGATATTTATTTTCTCTTTTTGTAATTTCTTTGCTTGAAGGTGCTTAGAGGGAAACATTAGAAATCTCTTTTGTTATAGCATCTTTTAGGCTTTAGTTAGGAGCTTTAGGAGGGGGGGTGCATTAGTAGATAGGTGTAGGAGTAGAATAGGAGGTGCCAAAGTGAAGGAAGAGGTCACACCTTCCTCATGCCTTGTAAATAGGTGCCGGTTCTAGAATGATTTAGGGGGGAAATTTGAAATTGTTTAGCTTGCATTTCAGCACCTTAGGCTATAAATAGAGGTGCTTCCTTTGTAAATTTCAGATTTGAATTTTAGAGAAAAGAAACTATACTCAAATTTTGAGTGATCATTGGAGAGCTTTTAAGCCTTCTTCTCTAGTCTCATCTTGAAGGATCCATGGTGTCCTCAAGTGGCGGCAGCACACTCATCTAGGAGCAACCATCCTTCTATTGGCGTGATCATCTAACCATACATCCATCTTCATGAGCACTCTCTTCTCCTTCCTTTCTTCTTTTGTTATTTCCTTGTCTTAGCTTGTTTCCTTGTTGAATTTGGTTAGGCAATTTCAGCTGTAGTTTGTGTTGCTTCGGTTCTTTCTTTATGCCTTGTTGTTCTTCATCTTTCTTCTTCATTTTCCAGCTTTTTGTTCGATTCAATTTGACAATAATTGGAACTTCTATATGAGTTTGTGTTTTGGCACTAGTTTTGGTGAGTTCTTGTTCATAGAACCTTGATCCATTTCTATGATAAAGTGCCTCGTTCTTAACCAACTCAAGATGATTCCTAAGAATGTCAAGAATCATTCTAATTGTGCTAGTGGAATCACATCATGTGGTATTATGAGTTTAGGTGTGTTCTTGTTTAATTGTTGAGTTGTGTAACATTTTTTTTCAAGAGCTCTTTTAATTTTCTTGCAATTTAAGTTTCTGTTTTAGGCTTATTTTGAGTTTACTTGCTGTTTTAATTCTTTTGCCTATCATATGTTTGAGTATTTTCCTTTTTGAATCATGTCAAGTTTTGTCTTAGTCATGTTATTCCATAATTGTCATTACTTCTAGTAGTACTTTTATTGTTTTTTATTGTTTCTTGCTTTAAGTGTCATATAATTTTCTGAATTGATATTGATCCTTTGTGCATTTTTCTTTTTAGAATTGAGTTCATACTTGTATTCTAGACCTATACAAGTTCCAATACATCATTTTCCATTATGTCTTTGATAGTTCATAATTCTGTTTTTTATTCCTATTAGGATTCCTCTGTTTCTGAAAAAAAAAGTGCGTACTGTTTTTCCTTATTGCAATTGATTTACTCGCTGGAAAATTCTGAAATTCTGGATTTGTGATATTCAAAGTGTTAGAAAAGAATAGAAAAAAAGAATCATTTAAAAATTCAAAGTACACAAAAAATGATAAATAAAATAAAAAAAGTGTACAATTCTGCCGAAAAGAATACGGTAATCTGGCAGCGATTTTAAAAAATTTATCTCAATTAATTGGCTTACTGATTTTAATTGATTCCAGTGCCATTATTGATTTAACATCTTGAAGTTTCTATGGTTTAAATTTCATAATCCAGTTCGCTCTAAATCATTCCAGTTAAATCAGTGAATATCAAGCACAGTTGCATTTAAACAAAAATTTCCAGTAGCTAAATTTTTGTTTTCTTCATCTACTCTAGTGCTTTTCCTTAAGTATTCTTTTGTGTGCCTACTTTCTCATTGAGTTCTTTATTTTCTTGATTGTCTTTCATTCCTTACTCTTTGAGTTTGTCTTACATATTGTTTTCCTTTTGCAATTACCTTTCTTTGCTTATACCTTTTTCTTGTTTGTCTTTATTGTTTCTTTGGTTTTGTGGTGGTTGCCTTTGAGATTGGTGTGCTTGCTTTGACATCTTTCATTTGAGGATTCCAAGGCCTCAAGATCAGATTGGTGCAAGGACATTATTTCTTTGAGAGTGACCTCTTTTTCTGCCTCTTTTCACTTCGGCATTCTTGCTGGCCACACTCACTGTTTTTTCTAATTTTTGTTTCTTAACTTGTTTGCTGTTTTTGTGTGTTTGCTGTTTTTTATTTCCAAAATGGCTGGATTTTCAAGTGATGCATCATACAAGAAGAATTATCCTTCCAAAGCTTCAATCCTTGGTGAATTACATGAAGCTCAAAGAACCATTAGACGCTTGGAGGAGAAATTGCAAAAGATGGAGGTGCAACAAGCTAGACCATCTCCTTCAATTCATGATGAGCATCATAGACCTTCAACTAGAGCTTCTTCCAATGATTTTGGCCGTGAAGATGAGCATCGGAGAAGGAGAACTCCACCCCAAGTCCATGGAAAAAGACATCATCACCAAGGGGAAAGAACTCATTACGGCAATGGCTTCTATCATGATGCAAAGTCTAGGCTTCCTTCGGTCAAGCTTCCTTGTTTTAATGGCTCTAGTGATCCTAATGTATATTTAGATTGGGAGGCTAAGTGTGAACAAATATTTGAGATCCATGAGATCCAAGATGAGCATAAGCTTAAGCTAGCCACCCTAGAGTTTAGTGATTATGCCATGAAATGGTGGCATGGAATTGTAAAGGACATTATCTATCACAAGGGTCCTCCCGTGGACTCTTGGAACTCTTTAAAGGATCATATGCACGCTAGGTTTGTGCCCCCACATTTTAGGAAAGACCTCATGTTGAGAGTCCAACGATTTCAACAAGGCACGCTAAATGTGGATGAATATTTTAAGGAGCTTGAGACGCTTGTGCTTAAAATTGAATTAGAAGAAAGTGAGGAGGCTATGATTGATAGGTTTGTGAGTAGTCTTAGGAAGGATATTCAAGACATTGTTGAGTTACAAGAGTATTCATCATTGGGCTCTTTAGTTCATCTTGCAATGAAGGTGGAAGCCCAACTTGATGAGAAAAATTCTTGGAGAAACAAAAATTCTTTTTCTAAACATCCTTCCAAAGATTCTTCTTTCAAACCCAAGGAAACTAAGCCATCTACTTCTAGACCTAAGTCTCCCACTAGAACATCCAATACTAAATGCTTTAAATGTATGGGTTATGGTCATATAGCTGCAAATTGTCCTTCCAAACGAAGTATGTACATGCATGATGGCATTGTAGTTAGTGAGCATGATTCGGATTCTCCTAAGCATTCATTGCATTCTCATGCATCTAGTGAGGAAGAGAGCAAATGTCCACTTGAAGGGGACTTGTTAGTTGTGAGAAGACTTCTTGGACAAGTTTCACAACCTTTTGATGAAAGTCAAAGGGAAAATATTTTCCATACAAGATGTCTTATTCAAAACAACATTTGTTCCTTGATAGTGGATGGGGGTAGTTGTGAAAATGTGGCTAGTACAAGAGTAGTAGATAAGCTTGGATTGCCTACTATCTCTCATACAAAGCCCTACAAATTACAATGGCTTAGTGAAGTAGGAGAAATAATTGTTAATAAACAAGTCCTCATCCATTTCTCCATTGGAAAATACAAAGATGAGGTATTATGTGATGTTGTGCCCATGGAAGCCACTCATGTTCTTTTGGGAAGGCCTTGGCAATTTGATAGAAAAGTTTTACATGATGGCTTTACCAACAAACTATCTTTTGAATTCCATGGTCACAAGGTTACTTTAAAATCTGTCTCTCCAAGAGAAGTCCATGAGGACCAAGTTATCATGAAGAAAAAGAGGGAGAGTGAGAAAGATAAAAATGATAAAAAAAGATAAGATTTCTAAGCCTACACTCCTTGTATCTAGGTGTGACATTGAAAGGGAAATAGTGGCTCATCATCCTCTTTTCTTAGCCTTCCCTAGAACTCTTAGCGTAGAATCACTTGTTGATAGTCCTCATTGCTTGGAAAATTTGGTAGAAGAGTTCCAAGATGTGTTTCAAGATCCTCCAAATAGACTTCCACCTTTGAGAGGGATTGAGCACCAAATTGATTTGATACCGGGCTCTTCTTTACCAAACCGTCCAGCATATAGGACCAATCCAAGTGAAACCAAGGAAATTCGCCAACAAGTTGAGGCTTTGATTGAGAAAGGGTGGGTGCAAGATAGCATGAGTCCTTGTGCTATGCCTATCATCTTAGTGCCAAAAAAGGATGGCACATGGCGAATGTGTTCGGATTGTAGGGCCATCAATAACATAACAATTAAGTATAGGCATCCCATACCTAGACTAGATGATTTGGTGGATGAATTACATGGTTCAAAAATCTTTTCAAAGATTGATCTTAAAAGCGGCTACAATCAAATCCGTATCAAACCGGGTGATGAATGGAAGACGGCTTTTAAGACCAACTTTGGTTTATATGAGTGGTTAGTTATGCCTTTTGGCCTAACTAATGCACCAAGTACTTTCATGCGCCTCATGCATCATGTTCTTAGACCTTTCATTGGTAAGTTTGTTGTTGTTTACTTTGATGACATTCTCATTTATAGCTTATCTTTGAATGACCATAGATTGCATGTTAGGCAAGTTTTATAAACCCTTAGGAAGGAACATTTGTATGCTAACCTTGCTAAATGTATTTTTGCTCTTGATCATATAGAATTCCTAGGGTTTGTTGTGAGTTGCAAAGGGGTCCATGTGGACAAAACAAAGGTGATGGCCATTCAAAATTGGCCTACACCGAAATCTTTGAATGAAGTTCGAAGTTTTCATGGACTTGCTTCTTTCTATAGAAGATTTGTCCCAAACTTTGGTACCATTGCCGCACCACTCAATGACATAGTGAAAAAGGATGTGGTCGTTCATTGGGGAGAAGCACAACAAAATGCTCTTGACACTTTGAAAGAAAAATTGACTAATGCTCCCATCTTGGCCCTTCCTAATTTCACTAAGACATTTGAGATTGAGTGTGATGCTTCAAACATAGGTATTGGGGCTGTTCTCCTTCAAGAGGGCCACCCCATAGCCTATTTTAGTGAGAAATTAAAGGGAAGTCATCTCAATTATTCCACCTATGATAAGGAATTATATGCACTTGTTAGGGCTTTGTTTATTTGGCAACACTATCTGTTTCCCAAAGAGTTTGTGATACATAGTGATCATGAATCTCTTAAATATTTGAAAAGCCAAAACAAACTTAACAAGAGGCATGCCAAGTGGGTGGAATTCATTGAGCAATTTCCTTATGTGATCAAACACAAGCAAGGAAAAGTAAATATTGTGGCGGATGCTCTTTCTAGAAGATACACTTTGCTAAATCTTTTAACCTCTCAATATCTTGGTTTTGATCACATTAAGGAACTTTATCATGATGACTTTGGTTTTTCTCTCATCTATCAAGAATGTCTTAACGAAGGACACAAAGACTTTTTTATTCAAGATGGCTTTCTTTTTATAGGAAAACGTCTTTGTGTTCCTCAATGCTCTATTAGATTATCTCTTGTTAGAGAAGCTCATGAGGGGGGTTTAATGGGACATTTTGGGGTTGCTAAAACTTTGGATGTGTTGCATGAACATTTCTTTTGGCCTCATATGCATAAACATGTTCATAGTTTGTGTGATAAATGCATAGCTTGCCGCAAAGCTAAATCTAAAATGCATCCCCATGGTCTATATACTCCTCTTCCTATCCCTTCAATGCCTTGGGTAGATATATCTATGGATTTCATCTTAGGCTTACCCAAGACATCAAAGGGAAAGGACTCCATTTTTGTGGTAGTGGATCGTTTTTCAAAGATGGCTCACTTTATTCCTTGCCACAAAGTGGATGATGCATGCCACATTGCAAACCTCTTCTTCCAAGAAGTGGTTTGCCTACATAGGATTCCTAGGTCTATAGTGTCCGATAGAGATCCTAAGTTCTTGAGTCACTTTTGGAAGACCTTGTGGGGCAAGCTTGGAACTAAGCTTTTATTTTCTACCACTTGCCACCCACAAACTGATGGTCAAACCGAGGTGGTGAATAGAACTTTGGGACAACTATTGAGATGTTTTATTTCGGGGAATCCTAGAGTGTGGGAGAATTTACTACCCCATGTTGAGTTTGCATATAATCGTGTAGTAAATTCTACCACCTCACATTCTCCTTTTGAGGTAGTCTATGAGTTTAATCCCCTAACACCTCTTGATCTTCTTCCTATTCCCCTTCTTGAAGATGTCTTGTGCAAAGATGGGGATGAAAAGGCTTCTTTTGTGAAAACTTTGCATAAAGACATCAAGAAGAGAATTGAGAAGAAGGTTGGCAAGTATGCTGAACTTGCCAATAAAAGGAGAAAAGCATTGTTGTTTGATGAGGGCGATTGGGTTTGGCTTCACTTGAGGAAGGATCGTTTTCCTACTCAAAGAAAGTCCAAACATATGCCTCGAGGGGATGGACCTTTCCAAATCCTCAAGAGGATTAATGACAATGCTTATGAGTTAGATATGCCTGATACATTCTTAGGTAGTCATACTTTTAATGTCAGCGATCTAACTCCTTTTTCTGTAGGTCTCCAGAATTCGTGGTCGAATTCACTCGCACTCCGAGAGTATGATGGAGATCAAGCTCAAGAGGACATGGAGGCCAACCAACAAGGTCAAGAAGAGGTAGAGGCACAAATGTAGTTTGTGTTGCTTCGGTTCTTTCTTTATTATGCCTTGCTGTTCTTCATCTTTCTTCTTCATTTTCCAGCTTTTTGTTCGGTTCAATTTGACAATAATTGGAACTTCTATATGAGTTTGTGTTTTGGCACTAGTTTTGGTGAGTTCTTGTTCATAGAACCTTGATCCATTTCTATGATAAAGTGCTTAGTTCTTAACCAACTCAAGATGATTCCTAAGAATGTCAAGAATCATTCTAATTGTGCTAGTGGAATCACATCAGAATGGCATCATTGTGTAGCAGTAACAGGATGTCTCGGTCATAAACGCCGTCTTGCATTCGTCTCTGGGGTGCATCTTGATTTGGTTGTACCCGGAGAAAGCGTCTAGGAAACTCAGCATTTTACAACCTGAGACGTTGTCCACCAAGGCATTGATGCTTAGTAGGGGGTACGAATCCTTCGGGGACGCCTTGTTGAGGTCGGTGAAGTCCACACACATCCTCCACTTCGCATTGGCCTTCTTCACCAAGACCACATTCGCCAACCACTAAGGGTATTAAATCTCCCTTATGTGGTCGACGCTCAGCAACATCTTCGTTTCTTCCTGGACAACCCGCTGTCTTTCTTCATGATACTTCCTTCTTCTCTAGCGGATGTGCCTGACCTTGGGGTCCATGGTGGGGCGGTGGCATAGGAAATCTGGGTCCATGCCTGGCATGTCTGAGGCGGACCATGCGAAAGTGTCTAAGTGTCGTGCTATCACCCCAGCAACTCGGTCTTGCTCCGCTTGGTCCAACGACTTACCGAGTTTGAACATTCTGCCCCCAATCTGCCTCTCCACGATATTCCCAATTGGCTCGGGTCGCCTCTTCCGAGTGCTTTCCGCGCGGGAGACTCCTGCGCGATCGTCTTCGATGGGTGGGCGCTCCACAACCATGAACACCCCCCTCTTGGTTTTGAGGCTGTTCTCATAACACCTTTAAGCCTCTTGCTGGTCTGACTTGATTACTACCACCTTCCCACTCACGTCTGGCAACTTCATCTTCATGTGGCGTATCGATGCCACCGACCTCAACCTATTCAGAGCCAGCCTTCCCAACAAGATATTGTAGACCGAGAGGGCATTAACCACCAAGTACCTGATGTTCTCCATGCGGGATGCAGAACCATCTGTAAAGGTGGTCCTCAGCTCCAAATGCCCCTGCACCTCCACCTAGTCCCCTGCAAAACCATACAAGCACCCCATGTAAGGTCTGACCTGGTCGGGAGACAGCTGCAACTTATTAAAGGTGGACCAAAACATCACATCCGCCGAGCTACCCTGGTCCAATAACACTCGATGCACCTTCCTCCCTGCGGTTACGACAAAAACTACCATAGGGTCGTTGTCAAGGGGAATGACGTCATGAAGATCAGCCTTCGTGAAAGCAAGGTCGACGTCGAGCACGTCATCCACCACTTGTGCCTCTACCGATATTACCGAACGTGCACACCACTTGCGTTGAGAGGCAGTGCACCCTCCGCCTGAGAATCCTCCTAAGATGGTGTGGATCTCCCCATGAACGGGCATCTCGTGCGCCCGGTCCTCCCCTTACGTTGTCGGGGTCTCGGTCCCCTGTGGCTCCGCCAGGTAGTCATTCAGGAACCCACTCATTACTAGTTCGTCCAACTGATGCCCCCAACGCTAAGCAACTGCGTATGGGATGACCGAACGCCTGGTGAAACTCGTGCCAAGCCTCCTTGTGAGGCCCCAACGTCTTGTCAGTCTTCGACGACATCTTCAACCTCTCTGCTATGTTGGGCACAACTATCAGATCCTTCAGCTCCACTACGAAACTATGGCTCACAAGCTTATTCTCCCTTGCACGCTCCTTAGCCTGAGGCTTCTTAGGCTCATAGGGTTACTTCTTCCCATGGCTCCTCTTCCCCGTTGCAGCCTCATGCAGCCTCACGGGATGCACGCGCGACGGAGCTCGTGGGCCATGAACACATACGCACTTTTCATTCACCTCACCTTCTGCTGCGATGTGAGCCACCGCACGACGCCCAATCTCAACAAAGGTTTTGGGGCGATTTCTGATGAGTAATTCAATGAAAGGCCCTGGGTAGATCCTTTTCCTAAACGCATGAACCATCATTGTCTTGTCTTTGGTGTTGACCTTCACCACCTGCACCCCAAAACGGTTAACGAACTCCTTCAGTGACTCATCCTGGTACTACCCCACGTCAAAGAGATCGTAAGAATTGGGTGGGGGAGCGCGATTCACAATATATTATTCCCTGAACAATTTCGACAACTACGCGAACGAGGTCACGTGGTCGTCTGGAAGGCTGATGAACCAATCCATCGCCGTCCCTACTAACGTGCTCATGAAAAACTTGCACCTTACAGCATCAGAACCTCCAACCAGCATCATTTGTGTATGGAAAACTGTGAGATGAGCCTTTGGATCTTCCATCCCCGTGAACGTGGCTTTTAGCCCTACGAACGTAGTTGGTATCACAACATCCATAATCGTCTGCTAAAAAGGCATGGGAAACTCCCTGGGACGTGTAGCGCATTCTTGCTCCTTTGCTTCACGATTCCCTGTCTGGTTTCACAAACCGCGTCGCAACTCCTCATTGGTGCGGTGCAACTCCTCATTTCTTGCTTGCGATGCAGCCAGATCCATCTGGATACGCTCCTGGTCAGCTCTTGACACTGCCATCACTTCTTGTAGGCCCTACATCATCTCCATAACTTGTTGCAAGGTCAAACCTTCACTTCCAGCTGGTGCATTAGAGCTTTGTCATGTATTCCTCATTCTTGAACGTTTGTGATGAATCTTGATGAGTCTTCACGAATCTTATCGATTCTTTATGAATCTTGATGAATCTTGAGGATTCTTTATGAATCTTGCTGAATCTTGAGGATTCTTTATGAATCTTCTCACTTTCTTGCGGCTGGGACAAATGTTTTAAATCGAGCCCTACGATGGGCGCCAAATGTTCCCGCCGGTTGACCTAAACATCTTTGTGCGTCTTTGATAACTTCGCGTCCAAGAACCCTCCGTTCCTACGTCCCTTTCCTCCAATGGAATCACCTGAAAACAAAGAGACAAGGGGCTCATTCGTGGTCGTTTGCACTCCGACGCTCAAGTCAAACTCTCAGGCAATGAAACACCAAACACTTCTCTCTCAGAGCATTGTGTGTAACTTTTATTAGAAATGCATAATGCGTACTAACAAAAGCGTACCTTGTTATGTTTGTTGTTACTCCTTATATACCTTTTAGTGTCTTTGCCCCTCTTGCTAACTGTGACTTAAGCATACTGTAGGCGTGCCTTAGCGACACTATCACTCAGTCTTAGGGTCATCTTAATGTGTAAGGCTACCTTGCCGAGGTGCATCTGGCGCGGCATGACCACTTGGGTGTCGACACATGCGCCCAATCTCTAGGGTCATCCACCCTGGACGTTCCCTGCCTCATTCACGTGTCATGCATGCAGATCACCCCTGGGACGTGACCCTTACGAGTCGTCTCTTTCCCAGTAGCTCTTTGATGGTGGTGCGTACTACTGCGTTCCCTACACCCCATGCACGGATCCCTCGTTATCTGGGCCTCTCTTTACTGGTAATTGGGATGTGACTTGGAAACCACCTTTTTCGGTCCATCTTTACTGTTGGGTTGCCGAGGTCCAAGGCCTCGATGCCCTGCCTCGACGTCGTCCCCTCCTCGACTCTCCTTACCCACGAGCCTAGCGAGACTCCACCCTATCCTGCTAACCTTCTGGTGGACCCAGCCTTCGAGGCCCCACCATGACTTTGGTCAATGCGCTAGTCCGAGGACCGGTCGGTACAGGTTTTTTGCAGCCATTGCCTTATATTGGTATAATACACAACATTTTTTAAGAAAACCTTTTAGGTAATATTTTTTCTTGTAATGTTTAGGCAACACATTTTCAGTGTTGCCTATTTTTTTAGGCAACGTTTTGTGAAATGTTGTCATTGATAAAGGCAACGCTTATTTACATGTTGTCTGTCTTTTTAGACAACACTTTTTTACATGTTGTTTGTCTGTCTTTTAGGCAACATATTTCACTGTTACATACTGCTAGAATAGGCAACACATTTTCAATGTTGCATATTGATAAAACAGACAACATTTTTTTTGTCATAATGTTTAGATAACACTTATTTACTGCTTGCTTGTCTTTTTAGACAATATTTATTTATTTGTTGTATATATTTTTAGACTACATTTTTTTAATGTTACAAATTATGAAATACATCTTAATTTATAAATTTACGCAATAGCCAACATTGTCAAATTTATTTAAAACGTAATTTCACATTTAGACCACATTGATAATATAACTAAGAACAATGTATATAATATTTATATTTCAAATGTGCAAGTTACAGACTTCATTGGATACCAAAATAGTAGAAGTTGTAATCACTCTTCAATCATTTCAATATCTCAAACTTAAATATTCAAACTGATATAAACTATAATGAAATTCAGTTTAATTAACTTTACACCCTAACATGCATACAATTACTAGATTAACTTATTATCTAAATCATTTATCTAAGGTTCTATAAAAAAAAGAAACATAGATAGCTTCCCTTACCTGTAATTTCTCATCCCGAAAAAATTCTTGATGAAGTAGGGGAACCACTTTAAACTCTAGGGACCTAAAACAAGTTACTCAAACCTCACAAACATTCAGCATATGATAAAATTAGTTTAGAGAAAAAAATTTCTCAATTGTTCTCTTAAAGATTGATGATTAAATTCTAAGAAGAAAACAAATAATAAATGATCTTTAGACTAAAAATGAACTTATTCTATTTAAAAATCTGATTGGGAATGTATCATGATTCCTCAACTAGAGTAAGGTGTGATCATATTTTGAAATAAATGAGTTATTAGAGAGAGAAATTTAAAGAAGAAGGGAGAGGGAGAGAAATGGAGAGAGAAAGTTTGTGAAAACAAGAAAAGAAAAAATGAGGGGGGAGGGGATCTTAGTAGGATTTTCTTTTTTCGATTTTGATATTCTAAATATTGTATTTGTAGCTACACAATATATGCTGGTTTAAATTATATATATGGCTTTTATATTTTAATATTTTTGTATAAAGTATAAATTTAATCAATATTGTTGAATTTGGTTATATCATTTTGATGATTATGTTGATCAAATTTTATAGAATTTAAATTGTTCCCGCCGGTTGACCGGGATCGTCTTTGTGTGTGGCTTGTCCTCGCGAGCTAAGGGACCTTCGTTCTACTCCATCTGCGAGTACCTGAAAAAGAAGTGGACAAAGGGGCGCCCTCGCGGCCGTTTGCACTCCGACGATCAAGTCAGCTAGCGAGAAACATCAAAGGTGACACACCCCCGTATCGAACACCATGAAAGGATGCTCTGAAGGTGGTCGAAAATGCTGAGTAACTAATACTGGGTTGCCCTAATTGTCTTGTGCACACTGTGTGTGCGCAGCGAAACAACTAGGGTTTTTGTGACTCTGTGTGAGTTAGGTCAAAACTCGGATCCCCTTTCAAACGTCCCAAGGCCCCTTTTTATACACCTCTTGCATTTAGAGCGCGTTAAAGCGCATTTAAAGCGTATAAAAAATATCCCTTAGAACGTTCGAATCTTAACTGAATTAACGCGTACCTTAGCGAACTTTTAGGAAAGCCTTGATGTTTTCAGTGCTTATTGCCACGTGTCCTTCTGACTTGATCGCTGCTCCATACAGAGGGCCTCACAGCGCCATAACCCAAATTAGGGTTTATTCCCTTGTGCGAATCCTCTTCCCTTGAAGTGCATATAGCGCGTGGGATGACTTTCAGGGTGCCAACTCATGCGCCCCATCCTCTAGTCATTTGCCTTGGGAGTGTATCTACCCTTCTCTCGCACCATGCAGGTGGTTCACCCCTGGGCATGACCCTTTTATGGCTCGCATCTATCCCGGGGGTCTTCCGGAGGTGTCGTGGGAACTTCATGAGTTAGGTTACTCCCTACGGGTACTAGAACTTATGGCCTTGAAGCCACCTTTCTCTTCTCCCTGATACTATTCTGAGCTACGCCTTAACCTGGTGACGCTTCAAACTGGCGACGCCTAACCTGGCGGCACCTTATCTTAGCGACGCCTAACCTAGCGACGCCTAAGCTGGCGACGCCTTATCCTGCCAACGCCTTAAGCGGTCAACTTGTTGACTTTCTCCCTTGGGTCCCTTGAGGGGGCCCCACCATGCGTTGACTTTTGACTTTGGTCAACGCCCAGGAACAGGACGGTACACAAGCCCCCCAGTCTTGAGCTGACACTTGTTTCAGCGAAAAGACTAAGGCCTCTCCCTATTGTCCACGTGGCACTTTGATGACATGGCGTTTCCTGAGTGGCTAACATGACATTCCCTTGAACAGTGGACGTGACACTTCCTGAGCGTCTGACGACGTAACATTCTCTGAGCGGGAAAAGTGACATGTTGGGTCATGCTCTGATCTCTTGACACATGGCTCCATCTTATGGCCAGCGCTTGGGGCCTCTTGCACTTCAAGTTAACGCTTAATCCTTCGACACGTGGCTCAATCGCACGGTCCCGATTTAGCACCTCTCGCGCTTCAGTTGCAACGTTTAAGTCTTCGAAATCCTGCGCTCCAACTACTGTTTCATTTGCTCTCCTCATTTCCTCGTTTTCTCTGCAATCTTTGCTATCTTCTTCGCGCTCCTGATTTCCACCAAACCAAATACTCAAAGGTATGATCTTTCTCTTTTGACGGCTCTTCCCTTTAACTCTTGTGTTGATATAACTGCCTGGGCCTGTTTATTTCTATTGCATTTGCACTCTTCTTCTCCATTTCTCTGTTTCCCCCCCTTTATTGAACTTCTCACGTGGGTAGGGGTGTCCTATGGTTTCGTCCTATTTGCTTCTTCAAAACTCCTTCACTAAGCCTTTTCATTTTTCTTCCTTCTTCAACTTCTTTACCAATCTATGGCGCGTACAAAAACAACGCCCAATCCTCCCCCACAGGTTGATTATAAGGCTCAGTACCCCTGAGGCTGAGATGAGCTCCTGGCTGAGTGCACTAGCCTAACCACCATAGAAGACGTGGTGAAGCACCAGGGTAACCCACACCTATACAAATTTAACGCTTTCTGTAGCACCCATAACTCACACATCTCTGTTCGTCATGGTACCCCTGGGAGCCAGTCTGTGTTGACGGTCAGTTCAACGGCAGGAAACCCTTTTTCTTTATGTACCAAGCGGTTTTCAAGCGCGTTGGTGTACGCCTACCTTTCACACCCTTTGAGAGGGAGCTACTCACAGAGATCAACACAGCCCCCACCCAGCTACACCCCAACAGCTGGGCCTTCGTCAGGGCTTTCCAAATACTATGTGGGCACCTAGGCGTCCCACCCTCACTGGACGTTTTCCTTCATTTCTTTGAAGTGAAGAAGCAGGGGAAAAGCCTCTGGGTAAGTTTCTCTGGGATTGTCAGAAGGATCCTCCTAACCCTCTTCCAGAACTCCTTCAAAGGCTGGAAAGGCCTCTTCTTCAGGGTGTGTGCGAACAAGCGCATACCCACAACTCTTGACGGGTTTCCCCTATATTGGACGGAAAAGCCCAAACTGGTCAAACCCAAATCCCTGGACGAGCTATCTTCCTCCGATAAGGGGGTGTGCGAGGCCTTGGCTGGCCTGAAGATTGTCTTCAGCTCGTCGAAACTCATAGCTTGTGAGTTCAACGCACACACCCTTTCTTCATACTTTGGTAGGGAAACTCGCCCTTTGCCTGCTTTAATTTCTATACTCGCTGTTGATCTGAGGATTTGCCTAAGTGGTAGAGTTGACGTCCAGTACTTCGAATTTCTGCGTATCGCCATATGCATTTGGTGCTTCGTTCCTCATTGATATCAGTTCTAACCTTTGTTACGTGGTTTGTTTCGTGCAACATCAGTGATGGACCCTGCAACGCGGGCTGAACTGGCTAGGTCTTTGAAGGCTCGTCTTGACGCGAAGTCTTTAAAGGGCGGCACCTCTAGCACCTCCCCCATTGAGTGCAACCTGTTGCCACCTCCTCCACCACCCCAAACCGCCGAAATGCCCAGCTCTCCCCATTCCCTCCAAACACCAAACTCTCCTTTCTCACTCCAAACACCCAAATCACCCTTCCTATTGTTGCAGTCCTCCTAGCGGTAGCTGGCACTCCTTCTACAGCCCCCCTTGACAAAGGCAAGAGGGTGTTGACCATCTCCTCCGAGGATGAAGACTCGGATGTGGGACCTGCCTATATGAGGAGGAGGACGAACCGCATTGTTTACTCGCGCTCCCCTTTGCCTCTTCATGGGGGGGTCTTTGATGGACAACCCTCCTAGTGCCATGTCCCCCTTGCCATCTCCCTCACCACTAACAGTTCAAGAAGAGGGGGTGGTGGAGTCTGTCCCCTTACCAACACCAACACCAACCCCAACATCGACTCCCATACCAACACCAACTCCAGCCACTCCAACAACTGCCCCAGAGCTTATAGCGATTCCCCCTCCCATCATGCAGCTGATGAGGGGCTTCAATGAGAGGCTGTCGTCAGGTGAATCTTCCGGGGTGCCACTGTTAGAGGGCATGCCTTACTATCTGGGTGCCTTCTTGGCTGTTGCCCTCGAGTGGCGTGCCCAAGCAAAGTCCAAGGCCGATGAGGCACGCACGCTCCAAACCCTCCGATAAGAAGTGGCTACCCTGAAGGAAGAAAAGGAGAGCCTGTGCCGCAGCTGGGCGTGACAAGAGGAGGTTTACAAAGCCTCCTTGAGAAGTGACCAGGAGGTTAATGTCGAAGCCTGCAAACGACTTACTGAGCTCCTTGCACAGGTGGCGTCTCTCCAATCCAAAATCATTGCTCTTGAAGCGGCGATGCGAGCTTCCGAGGCGCAACAGAAATGACTTGCTGATCAATGCGCTGCCCGGGAGCAATCGCTGGAGAAGTCCGAGGGGGAGCTAGCTGAACAGATGGAAAAGCTCAACCTTCTCCAAACTGAGCATGGCCAGTTTCAGACTGAATTGAACAGGCTCTAGGTGGAGAAGGAGGCCCTTGAAAAGCAGCTAGCCTCCGGGGATTCCGCGATCGAGGAGCTAGAGAGGGCCAAGAAAGAGCTCATCGCGGAGAGGGAGACTTAGGACTCCACCATCAAAAAACTGGAGCAGGCCAGGGGGAAACTTATCGACGATATGGCTGATACCTTCGCAGTGGGTTTCCAGGAGGACTTAGCTCAAAACGCCTGTGAGAATCCGGGAATTGATACCTCCAACTGTAGCCCTTTCAACCATATTGTCGATGGGAAAGTTGTCCCCCTCGACCTTGGGGAGTGAACTCATGCACATCTTTTTTCCCTGTGACTTTGTATATATATATTTGTATTTATTCGCAACTCTGACAATTGGCTCTGTATAAATGCTTATTCGACTTTGTCTTTACATCTTTGTTCGTTTTAACCTCTCTTGCGCCTTTTACCTGCTTCCGCTTTCTTATCTATACCAAAGGCGCTACGGATATTTACCATCGATCTGTCTCTTCATCGCTTCACTTTTATCCTTTTAGGTAGCACGTGACTTTTTCTCTTTTTCTTTCTGCTCCGTCCGGTTGACCTGGGACGTCTTCGTGCGCGACCTCAACCGTCAGCTAGGGACTCCTTCCCACTGGTTACCTGTGTAATCCTGCAAAGAAGGACAAAGGGCGCCCTAGCGGCCGTTTGCACTCTGACGCTCAAGTCAGCCAGCAAGAAACACCAAAAACTATGCACCTCCGTATCAGAGCACCACGTATGGCACTCTGAAGGTGGTAAAAGGAAACTCTGTTTAGTGTCTATTTCTCTTTCTAGCAAATATCTTTCCCTAGTCCCTTGTGCGTAACCTCAAGGCTCGAGCAAGCAAGTAGAGAGTTTCTGGGAAATTTGCCAAAAGTTCGAACCCTGTTTCCCACCTTCTCAGCGCTATTTAAACTGCCCAAGCATTTAAAGCGCCTTAAAGCGCTTTTAATCAGAAAACGTAACGCGCTTAATTAACGCGTCTAATTAGAAAATGTAGCGCATTTAAGACGTTGAAACGCTTGGGAGCCTTTATAGTACCTGAAACGCTCGAAACAGAAACTGTATTGAATGACTTTAATTACCTGGTACCTGACTGAAGGGTGTTTCTATTCTGACCTGGTTGTCGTACACGTGGAGGGCCTCACAACGCCATGACCCCATCTGGGGACGTTTCTGCCCATCAGGGGACGTTTCTACGTGTGAGTCCTCCTGCTTGGGAGTGCTACTGTGCAAGGTGTGACTTTTTTGGGGTGCTAACTCATGCCCCAATCATCTAGTCACTCACTTTACGAGCGTATCTGCCTTCCTCGCGTACCCTGCACCTGGCTACCCTGGGCGTGACCCTCCCCTTGAGTCATATATGTCCCAAAGGCGTCTCTCGGGCGGCAGGGGTACTTCACGAGTCGGGGTTCCCTACACTGGTGCTGTCACTATGGCCTTGAAGCCACCTTTTCCTTCTCTTATCACTATTCCCTGGTTATCAGGGGTCTGAGGCCTTCCCACGGCGTCGCCCCCTCCATGGTCTTTCCTACCCATGGGTGTCGGGGAATGGCGCTGTGGTCACCTTGCTTTTTTGTTATTCCACCTTGGCGACACCCTGCTAGGCGACGCCTTATCCTGGCGACGCCGTGCTAGGCGACGCCTTATCTTGGCGATCCTTTCTGTTGGCGACGCTTCCTCTTGGCGACGCCTGCGCTTGGCGTCACCCCCACTTGGGCGACGCCTTACGTTGACTTTGACTTCGACGCTGACTTTGACCTTGACTTCGTCATCGCCCGGGTACGGGACGGTACACAAGCCCCCCAGTCTTAAGCTGATGACTTGTCTTCAGCGAAAAGACTAAGGCCTCGCCCACGCCATCTACGTGGCACCTGGTGATGTGTCATTCTTTCTGACGTGGCAACCTTGAAAACATTGACGTGACACTCTCTGAACCCTTGGGGTGTTCTTAATGGCTGATTGGACATCCTCTGAAATGGGAAAACAACATCTTTTGGGCCACGCTTAATCGCGTGCCACGTGGTTCATCACGCGCTCATCCCTAAGAGCCTCTTGCGCTTCCCCTAAGCGCCCAATCCCTTGACACGCGACGCAATCAAACGGTCCCTAATTAACGCCCCTTGAGTTGCAGGTGTAAAGTTTAAGTTACCAAAACCCCACGCTTGAAACCACTGTTACATCCACTTTCTCTGCCTTTCCTCACTGTTCATCTTCTTCGAATTTCCTCTCTCGCGACCCTTGCTCTTTCGTGCTTTCGCTCTCCACATCCTTTGATCCCCAAAGGTACGGTTTTTCCTTTCCTTCATGATTCCCTTTACTGCATGAACTGCCTGGGACTGTTTCTGTTACTGTATATTTTGGATGTCGTTCTTGTGCTTCTTCGTTCCTCTCGTTCCTCCTTTCTCTCGTGTGGGTAGGGTTCACCTAGGATTCCTCCATTTTTCCTCCTTTCTCCTCCAAACCCTTTTTCTCTGAACCCTTTCTTTTCCTCTTTTGCTCTTCAGCTCTTGCATCCATGGCGAAAACTAAGACCAACGCGCCTCCTCCGTTCCCTAGGTCTTACTACAAAGATGAGTATGACTGGGCCCCCGACGATCTCCTCGACGAATGCTCCACCCTAAACTCTGTTGAAGACGTGGAGGCCCACAGGGGGGACCCCGCGCTTTACAACTTCAATGCCTTCCATAAAACTCACGACTCCCATGTCTTGGTATGCCGGGTGAAACCCGGGGTACCCGTTTGTGGGGACTCAAGGGACACTGGAGGGAACCCCTTCTTCTTCCTTTATCAAATGGTGCTCAAAAGGGTGGGCCTACGTCTACCTCTCACTTCCTTCGAGAGGGAGCTGCTCACCGAGATCAACACCGCCCCCGCCCAGCTTCACCCCAACAGCTGGGCTTTCGTAAGAGGGTTTCAAATTCTTTGCGGATATCTGGGTGTCCCTCCTTCCATGGACGTTTTTCTTCATTTTTTCGAGGTAAAGAAACAAGGGAAAAGCCTGTGGATGAGCTTCTCTGGCGTCGCCGGGCGCATCATCCTCACGCTTTTCCAGAATTTATTCAAAGGGTGGAAAGGGAAGTTTTTCAAAATAGGTGCAACCAAGCACGATCCTACCGCCCTAGACGACTTTCCTTTATACTGGACGGACAAGCCCATAACAATGAAGGCCTTGGCCTTGGACCAGCTTGCTCCCGCTGATCGGGACGTGTGCAAAGCCTTGACGGGGCTTGGGGTAGTCTTTGATACTGCCAAGCTCATCGCCAATAAGTTCAATGCCCACGGACTCTCCACCTACTTCGGTATGCGCTCCTGCTTGTTTATCTTGCATGAACTGTCGCGGTTATACGAACTTGCTTGCTCCGCTTGAAACCCTATGGTTATCTGCATGCGTTTAGCTATAAATACTCCCATTCTGCTATATCTAAATTGATCTGTGCTCTGTTATTCTCGCTCTGCAGGTTCAGTGATGACTTCGTCGAGGCGACTCGCCCTTGCCAAATTCCAGAAGAAGGCAAGGTCAGCCAAAGAGGGTGGAGACGCGGTTACCCCTGCCGTGCCAACCGTTGCTTCCCTGCCGACTTGATGTGATTCCAATAGCCACATAGAACAAGATTCTTGACACTTTGAGGAATCACCTTGAGCTGGAAAATGTAGAGGCACTTTCTTAGAAGTTGGATCATAGTTCTAAGATCAAGAACTCACCAAAACAAGTACCAAATCCCAAACTCATTTGGATGAACCAAATATTGTCAAATTGAATCAACAAAGGAGAAGGAAAAGAACAAACCGAACAGAATTGAACTTCAAAACAAAAGAACCGAACAGAATTTAAAAACTAAACAGAAAATAGGTGCTGGAAAATTAAAGGAACCGAAACAAAAACAACTCAAAACTCAAGGCAATAAGAACAAATTGAAGAAGAAGAAAGGAAGGAGAAGAGAATGCTCATGAAGATGGAGGAATGGTTGGATGATCACGCCACTAGAAGAATGGATGCTCCTAGATGAGTGTGGAAGCCGCCACTTGAGGAAACCATGGTCCTTCAAGATAAGACTAGAGAAGAAGCTCAAAGCTCTCCAAATGCTCACTCCAATTTTGAGTATAGTTTCTTTAGATAAAATTCAAATCTGAATTTTACAAAGGAAGCACCTCTATTTATAGCCTAAGGTGCTGAAAAATAGGTGGGAAATTTCAAATAAACTCATTTGAAATTCCCACCAAAAACAAGTCACATGGGAGGTGTGACCTTTTTCTACTATGACACCTCCCAAAAACTACACCTACACCACTCTCCTAAGTCACATGGGTAATGTGACTTTATTTTACATTTTCACACTCCTTTATTTAATAACCACACCTCCTAAAACTATACAAGAGTATTTCAAAGCTTGGCCTTGCCCCTCATGGGATGGACTTGGGCTCTTTGGGCTTTGGTCTTCTTGGGCTTGGGCTTGGGCTTTGGGCTTGGGCCTCATCTTTATTTTATGTCTTCTTTTAATTTTGAGAAGACTAGAAGGAAGAACTTCAAATGTGAGGGTGGATGTCCTCTTCCTCCATTAATAAAAGCCTTCTTTATTTGATTCTCATCACGACTCCTCCTCCGTCCGCCTCTCCCTCTCCCATTGCCGCGGTACCACTGGCCATGGCGTCGACCCCTGCCCCAACACGCCCCAACAAAGGGAAGAGGGTGCTGGTGGTAGATTCTGACAGTGAAGATTCGGGCGTCGCCTTGGTTTCCAGTAAGAGGAGGGCTACGAGCGTTCCTGTCTTGACAGTCGTGTCTCCCGGTGGTGGGAGTTCTCTCAGGGACAATCCTCCAAGTGCCACATCACCTCCACCTCCACCTGCCCACGAGGAACGAGAGGAAAGGATTGATTCAGTTCCCCCGCCCTCGCCATTACCGCTTCGTGACGCAGCTGAGGCTTCTGGCTCTGCCCCTCCTGCATCAGCTCCAACTTCGACTTCTCGAAAGCCCCGAATTCCTCGCCCCATCCATAGGGAGTTGACGCAGGGTTTCACTGAGGGGATGTCGCTGACTGATCCTCACAAGGGGGGAGGCATGCCTTACTATATGGGGGCATTCCTGGCGGTGGCTCTCAAGTGGCGCACTCAAGCTCGAAGCGCTATTAAAGGCAGGGAGGATCTCCGCAAACTGAGACATGAAGTGGGAGCGTTGAAGGAAGAGAAACAAAATTGGGTGCTCAAGGAGGAAGCTTCCCAATCCTTGCTAAAACTGGCCCACGAGGGCGTGGAGGGGGCCAAGGCGTACACGTGCGAACTTGAACAGGCGCATGTCGATCAGCTGGCCCAGCTCACTTCCTACCAAATCCAAAGCCTTGGCCTGCAAGAGGCGGCTCTTGCCTCCGAAGCACAGCGGAAAAAACTTGAAGAACTGGACGCTGCTTGGAGGCAGAAGTTAAGCGAGAGAGAGAACGCCTCTGTTATTCTGCGAGGCATTGATCAGGGCTCATCCCGCCACGTTTGCTGAGGTTAGGCGACTTGCAGTGGCCCACATCGCCGATGAGAGTGAAGTCGCCGAGAAGAGAGGAAGCGTGGCTCCCGCTAGGCCGCGCGCCCAGACCAGGATCCATCCACAGAGGGTGCTGGAGACAGCGGCGGCCAGGAGGGATCAGAGGACTCGCCATCCTTATGATCCAAGAAAGAACAAGGGCAGGGGCCAAGGACGCCCTCAACCAGCACGCCGGGAGTACAATCGCCCGCCTAAGCACAAGTTTGTCATGGGATTGGCGGACCTGATCGCCATTCCCAACATATCAGCTAGGTTGAAAGCGCCCGAGAAGGTGGGCGACAAGGTGCTGGGACCGAAGCCAGACGCCTGGTGTGAGTTTCACCAGGGCTTTGGCAACACCGTGGATTCGTGCTTGGCTTTAGGATACCAGCTCGACGATCTGGTTAAGAGCGGGTTCCTAAATGACTATTTGCTGGATAGAAGGACGGGGGGCGCGTCGAGCTCCCAACCAGCAGGTGGAGAGGCTCAGCAGCACTAGATGCCTACACACGGGGAAATCCACACCATTGCAGGAGGTTTCTCGGGTGGTGGATGCACCGCATCACAGAGGAAGAGGTATGCAAGGTCTGTGATGACGGTGGATATGTTTGAGGACCACTCGCCGGAAGTGGACATTACGTTCACCAAGCAAGATCTTCGGGACGTTGTACCTCATGACAACGATCCCATAGTCATCTCGTTGATCACAGCAGGAAGAAAGGTCCACAGGGTTCTGGTGGACCAAGGAACCTCGGCAGACGTGATGTTCTGGCCGACTTTCACGCAGTTGGAGCTGCCCCTTGACCAGCTGAGGCCCTATGGAGGGTGTTTGTATGGTTTCGCTGGTGACCAGGTGGAGGTCAGGGGGTACATAGAGTTGAGGACTACGTTTACAGATGAGGCGGGTTCGGGAACAGAGAAAATCAAATACCTTGTCGTAAACGCTCCTTCAGCATACAACATTCTATTGGGAAGGCCCGCGCTCAACAGAATAGGCACTATACCGTCGACCCGGCACATGAAGGTGAAGTTGCCATCTATGGAGGGGGTGGTGATCACCATTAAATCCGATCAGAAAGAAGCGAAGAAGTGCTATGAGAATAGCCTGAAAAACAAGAGATCGGTGAGTTACGTGACAACCACCCCGCCTCCGGGTGTGAAGCCCAGATCGACGGTAATAGAAGAGACCGCCGGAAGAGACGTGGAGATGGTGGATTCTGAGCTGGGAGAGGGGAACGCCGGTCTGGAGGAAGAAGAGGCGAGGAATCGCCCTGTGGAAGCGAGAGAGCTGGGAATCGCCAGGGCGGTGATCGCCAGAGAGACCAGGCCAAAACCTGTCGAGCAGTGGCTCGAGAGAGAGATCGGAGGAAAGGTCTTCAAGCTGGGAAGATCCCTAGAGGTCGAGCTCCAGGACCAGATTGCCAAGGTGATAGAGCGGCATCTGGATGCGTTTGCATGGTCCGCTTCGGACATGCCCGGGATCGATCCCGACTTCTTGTGCCATCATTTGGCGATGGACAACTTGGTAAGCCCAGTGCGGCAAAGGAGAAGAAAGTTCAACGAGGAGAGGAGGCAGGCGATTAGAGACGAAACCCAGAAGCTCCTCGCTGCAGGTCACATCAGGGAAGTCCAGTACCCTGAATGGCTGGCAAATGTCGTGCTGGTGAAGAAGAGTAATGGGAAATGGCGCATGTGCGTCGATTTCACTGATCTGAATAAAGCTTGCCCAAAGGACTCATATCCTTTACCGAGCATAGACGCCCTGGTGGATAGTGCTGCAGGGTGTAAGTTGTTGAGCTTCCTGGACGCCTTCTCGGGATATAACCAGATCAAGATGCATCCCATGGATAAAGAGAAGACTGCCTTCATGACCGAGAGATCGTGCTACTGCTACAAGGTGATGCCGTTTGGGCTGAAGAACGCAGGGGCCACGTACCAGAGGTTGATGGATCGAGTACTTGCACCGATGTTGGGAAGGAACGTGCAAGCGTACGTAGATGACATGGTCGTGACCTCACCAGAGAAAAGCAAGCACGTTGCGGACTTGGAGGAGTTGTTCACGACGATCGCCAAGTTTAGGTTGAAGCTGAATCCTGAGAAATGTATCTTTGGCGTGGAGGCTGGGAAATTCTTGGGTTTCCTCTTAACTGAAAGAGGGATAGAGGCCAACCCTGATAAGTGTGCAGCCATCTTGGCGATGAGGAGCCCGGCCACTGTGAAGGAAGTACAACAGCTTACAGGTCGGATGGCCGCCCTGTCTCGCTTCGTGTCAGCTAGCGGGGAGAAGGGCCATCCCTATTTCCAGTGTTTAAGGCGGAATAATAAGTTTGCCTGGACGAAGGAGTGTGAGGAAGCCTTCGTCAAGCTGAAGGAGTATCTGGCGAGCCCGCCGGTTTTGTGTAAACCGCTGGTGGGAACCCCTCTCAGATTGTATTTTGCTGTAACTGAGAGGGCAGTGAGTGCGGTGCTCGCCCAGGACCAAGATCAGGCTCAGAAGCCTATTTATTTTGTTAGTAAGGTGCTGCAGGGCCCTGAAACGAGATATCAGGCCCTGGAGAAGGCTGCGCTGGCTGTGGTATTTTCGGCGAGGAGGTTGCGCCACTATTTCCATAGCTTCATGATACTGGTGATGACCGACTTGCCCATCCAGAAGGTCTTGAAGAAGCCTGACGTTGCTGGGAGGATGGTGAAGTGGGCAATGGAGCTGTCGGAGTTTGATATTAAGTATGAGCCCCGAGGTCCGATTAAGGGACAGATCTTCGCAGATTTCGTGGTCGAGCTCTCGTCTGAAGCGACACGAGTTGAAGGGGACGATTTCCGTTGGGTGCTTTCAGTGGACGGATCGTCGAACCAGCAAGGTAGCGGTGCTGGAGTCATCTTGGAGGGACCCAACGGCGTGCTGATCGAACAATCTTTGAGGTTTGCCTTCAAGGCCAGCAACAATCAAGCAGAATATGAGGCGCTGATCGCCGGAATTTTGCTGGCCAAAGAGATGGGAGCTAGGGTACTTATGGCAAAGAGTGACTCGCTGCTAGTCATGGGGCAAGTAACAGGCGAGTTCCAGGCTAAAGATCCAAAAATGGCAGCTTACCTGGAGTATGTACAGGAATTGAAGAGTTCCTTTGCCTCCTTTGAAGTGGTGCATGTGCCCAGAGAGCAGAATGCCCGAGCTGACTTGCTAGCTAAGCTCGCCAGTTCAGGCAAGGGGGGTAGGCAGAGGACGGTGATTCAAGAAACTCTGAAGACGCCGAGAGCATTTGCGGCAGATCACCTGGTTCTTCAGATAAGCAAGTCAATGGAGAAGGCGGCGAGGAGTCACAAATCCCTGACCCAAGAGACCTTGAGATCGCCGAGAATAAGAGCATGTCGGGGAGAGAGGGTGAACATGACGCAGGTCTGCGCTGCCCATGAGCCAGACACCTGGATAACACAGTACAAGCGGTGCCTGGCAGATGGCCTTCTCCCGCTGGATCCGGCAGAGGCTAGGAAGATAAAGAAGAATTCTAGCAAGTTCACGATGATTGATGGCGAGTTGTACAGGTTTGGGTTCACTCACCCACTCCTGGAGTGTGTGCACGGAGAAAAATGTACGAGAATTATGGCAGAGCTCCACGAAGGGATATGCGGAAGCCACGTCGGGGGTCGAGCTCTGGCCGCAAGGACTCTCCGTGCAGGGTACTACTGGCCAACGATGAGAGAAGATTGCTAGAGGTATGCGCAGTGTTGCAAACAATGCCAACAGCACGCCGATTGGCACAAGGCGCCTCCCGAGGAGTTGAAGTCGATCTACAGCCCTTGGCCGTTTCATACATGGGGAATCGACATCCTGGGACCATTCCCACTGGCGATCAGGCAGATGAAGTACTTGGTGGTGTCGATTGAGTATTTCACCAAGTGGATCGAAGCAGAACCAGTGGCCCAGATCACCGCACACAAGATCGAAGGTTTCGTGTGGAAGAACATTGTGTGCCGGTTTGGTGTGCCCAAGCGCCTGGTGTCGGACAATGGGACTCAGTTTGCAAGCCACCTGTTGAAGAAGCTGTGCGAAGGGGTGGGAATTCAACAAGTGTTTGCATCCGTCGAGCACCCTCAGACGAATGGCCAAGTAGAGTCAGCCAATCGGGTGTTGCTGAGAGGTTTGAAGAGAAGGCTAGAGAAAGCCAAAGGAAGTTGGGCTGAGGAGGTACCCCGTATAGTCTGGGCGTACCACACCATTGAGCAGTCAGGAACCCATGAGACCCCGTTCAGCTTGGTCTATGGGTGCGACGCAATGATTCCAGTGGAGATCCAGGAGAGCTCGCTGAGATTCCAGAACTTCGTGGAGGAAGACTCGAATGAGGAGAGAAGGTTGAACCTGGATCTACTGGATGAGGTAAGGGAAGAGGCGAGATTGAAAGCTGAGGCGATGAAGAGAAGAATTGAACGAAGATATAACTCGAAGGTGATGCCGAGACAGTTCAGAGAAGGCGACCTGGTGATGAGGAAAGCCCACCAGTACGAGATGGAGAATAAGCTGTCGCCCAAGTGGACGGGGCCGTTCAGAATAACAGAGGCGCTCGGGAACGGCGCCTACCGCTTAGAGACATTGGAAGGAGGGGCGATTCCTCGCACCTGGAACGCCACGCACCACAAGTTATATTACAGTTGAGAACTTTGTAAGTAAAGACAAACACGAAGTTATATTACGATGTCTCTGTTAAAACAGTTTGAAGGGGGCACTCTTTTTTCCCTAAGGAGGGTTTTTAATGAGGCCACCCAATAAAGAAGAGTTTTCGAAGTTTTAAGTGTTTTAGATTGCATGCTTGCTGTTTTCCAAAGTTTTGAAGAAAGACCTTGTCACTTATATGTGATTTAAGGCAAGTTAAAGATATATTGCATGCTTTCTAAAAAAGTTAAAGTCCTCATCGTCTTTCGGCGATCGGAGGCACCAGTTAAAAGACCTCAACGCCCTCGCGCGTTCTGAGGCGAGATAAAGACCTCCTCGCCGTCGAGCGAGTGCAGGCGAGGAAGAGTAAAAAGTCCTCAGTGTTTCTGGGGGCGAGAAGATGTAACCCCTGGGGCAATGTAGAGGCACCAGTGAAAAGTCCTCAGTGTTTCTGGGGGCGAGAAGATGTAACCCCTGGGGCAATGTAGAGGCACCAGTGAAAAGTCCTCAGTGTTTCTGGGGGCGAGAAGATGTAACCCCTGGGGCAATGTAGAGGCACCAGTGAAAAGTCCTCAGTGTTTCTGGGGGCGAGAAGATGTAACCCCTGGGGCAATGTAGAGGCACCAGCAAAAAGTCCTCAGTGTTTCCGGGGGAGAGGAGATGTAACCCCTGGGGCAATGTAGAGGCACGAGTTAAAGACCTTCTCGCCTATGAGCGAGTTCAGGCGTGTTAAAGACCTTCTCGCCTATGAGCGGGTTCAGGCAAGTTAAAGACCTTCTCGCCGATGAGCGAGCTCAGGCAAGATAAAATCCTTCTCGTCTCGAACGAGTTCAGGTATGGTGTAAAGGGTGGAAGAAGTTTGGAGGGTGGCTAAGGTAGGTTCGAAGAGAACGCCTAGCCACTCGGGCTTTTGTTCTGAAGCACAAGGAGGTAGAGAAGGATCCGAAAGGCGCCTCTACCCCCAGATGAAGGAACAATGGCCAAGTTGTGAAGGCAGGAAGAAGCTGATATCGCCAAGAGTCTTTGGTGACCCGAAAAAGTTCAAGCAATGGCGAGAAAGTTAAGACCCGTTTTGATAAGGCGGATCGGGTGAGCGATGTCTTAAGCCATTAGTTGAGTTGAAGTTTGAAGAGCGATTCTACGCTAAGGTTCATTGCCTTGAGGTTACAAGTTGTTAGAGTAATTATTATTCGAAAGTCAGTGGTTCGAAGCAGTTAAGTATATAATCGCGCTTACGAAATCGCTAAGTTAATTTCTTGAAGAATGCAAGGACTTTATCATTACAATCATGTGTAAGGAGAAAGCATAAAGGTAGTGGATGAAGGGAATCAATCAATCTTCAGCAGGAACAACCTTCCCGTCCACCACCTCGTTGTTAAGAGACACCATGGTAAGATCTAGATCAGGGTACAAGCAGGCGAACTGTTCCCGGGCGGCCTCGAATCCAGCATCAAGAATCTGGGCAGAGTTCAAGTCAAGTTCTTCGATCTGTTTCTTCAGCCCCTCGTTCTGCTGCTTCAGCTCTTCAGCTTGTTTCCTAAGTTCTTTGACGGTTTCCCGAGCTTGAAAAAGGTCTTCAGCAACCTTCTTGGATTCTGCCTGCACCTGGCCCAGTTCAGCGGCGATCTTCCCGTTTTCTTTGTTGGCTTCGGCGAGCTTGGCCATGGTGTCGTCTCTTTCTTTCTCCACCTTCCCCAAGAAGACCTCCCGATCGGCTGACCTTTTCTCGAGGTTCTTCACCTTGGCGGCGTCAGCTTTGATCAAGGCCTCCAGGTCAGCCACTTTGACGCGATAAGGTACTATCTTGCTCTCCAGCTCAATCTTCTCTTGAGCCAAGAGCTGCACCTTATGGCCTAGATCGGTGGCCTCCTTGCGCGCCACCCGGAGCTCGGTGCTCATGGCATCTTCTACTCGGGAGTGTTCAATCTCGGCGAGTGTAAGATTGCAGGATAACCTCTCCGCCTCAATCCTTATGGTGCTATTCTCAGTTCGGAGTGCGAAGAGGTCATCCTGGAGCTTCCTGGTAGAACTCTCCACAGCTTTAGAGATGACGGAGGGGAAATCCTCCGCCATCATCTTCAGTTTTGCTAAAAAAGGCTCCCATACCCTTTTGACCTCAAGAGAGAGGTTTGCTGGTGGAGGCACCGGGGGGGCTTGTTGTTGGTTTTCGCCGCCACCCTCTTGAGTTGGTTGCTCAGTGAGTGCTTCTTGGCGTGGTGGCGACGTCGGGGATTCGGTGATGAGGATTGGAGAGTTGTGAGCACCCTCATCCCCGACTGGAGCAGCCCCTGCGGTTGAAGCATTTGAAGGAGGATCCCCTCTCGCTGATACATAAGGCGTGGAGGCACTCGGGGGGTTCTCCAAGAAGTTGGCTTCGGCGGCCTCAACCACAAGAGGTGCAGATGCCAATGGAATCGCTTGGACTGGCGAGGCGGGAGCTGGTGGTGGAAGCAATGTTGGAGGCGGAGCTGGTGTGGATGGCGGTGTCGATGTTGGAAGTGGAGGTGGAGCTGATGGTGAAGAAGGCGCCACCCTCTTCCTCTTGGTGACGAGGCCATCTTCAGTCGCCTCGTCGTCTTCTTCTTCCTCCTCATGAACCACTTGAGGGGTTTTCCTCTTTGGTTTCCTGAGGATAAGTTTCTTGCGCTGGTTAGCGGGCTGGGCCTCGGAGGAAGTTGGGCCTCTGGGTGGCGATCTGCCCTGTGCAGTGGCGATCTCCACCACAGAGTTTGGCACGGTCTGGGAGCCCGATGCCAACCCGTGGGCTCGGGCGAGCGCCCTCAGTTCAGCGAGTTTGCCCTGGCCTAACATACGATCTGCATAAAGCAAAGATGCATGGGTTAGCTCGGAGAGAAAAATAAGCGCATAAGTCAGTGTGCAGCAAAAGCAGATAAGAGATGCAGAAAATAAGACCAAAGTCTTGTGCACAACGCACAAGACGCCCAGAAACAGTTAACAGAGATAATGTCAAAGTAAAGACTTAAACGTTGAGGTGAGTTCTAACCTATGCGAACTTCGAGTTGATCTTCGAAGAACTCGTAGGAGATGAGTGTGGTAGTGAGGAAAGTAATGTTGGCGTCTGCCACACTCTTCCAGAAGAAGCATAGGTCCTTGTCCAAGGCACCCATGCTATCAGGTCTCCTTGGCCTCCTGAAGCTTCCTTTGGACTCTTTGTTCCCCTTGTTTACCCAATACAAGGGGAAACCGTCGAGAAGTGAGGCGTCCTTGTCGTTCGGGCGCACTTGGACAAACTTGCCCTTCCAGTCTTTGTAGGATTGCTGGAAGATAGAGAGGATTGACCTCCCAGCAATCCCATTGAGGCTCACCCACAGGCGATCTCCCGGGTGTTTGGCTTCGAAGAGGAAGAGAAAGACGTCCACTGACGCTGGCAGCCCCAAGTGGTCGCACATAATCTGGAAGGCCCGCATGAACGCCCAGCTGTTGGGATGGAGCTGGGCGGCGGCGATGTCGAGCTCAGTAAGTAGCTCTCTTTCAAAGCGAGTGAAGGGAAACCTAAGTTTCACCTTCTTGAACAGGGTGGTGTATATGAAGCAGAACAACCCGCTGGTGTTCCCTTTGTCGTCGACGCACACTGGCAAGTCGGGGGGGCAAGGTAGCACCATCATCTTCTCGTCGTGCTCCTTGTGGAACGATAGGTGAGGCTCGTCCCCTTTCTTCAAACGAAGAACTGCCCCAGCAGAGTTTACAGAAGATGTTTCCTTCAACAAAGTCGAGGTGGCCCATGGGTACAATTTTTTGAAGTCTGGGGAGGGAACGGAGGCTCCTTCGGCGACAGGGGGAGTGGCCTGAGCCAGGTTAGAGCGGGAGGGTGCAGGCCTCTCAGACTGGGAAGAGGAAGCACCAGGTGCTCGCGGTTGGTTGGGTGCTTGAGATGAAGGGTTTCGAGATGAGGGAGGAGGATTTGGGGTGATCTTTGAGCGAGCCATCTGCAAAGGAAGAAGAAAAGAAAAGGTGATCAGGGTTCGCAGAGGCTGACTCGATCGTGAAAGAGGGGTGAAAAACGAACGAATGAAGGTTCGTTGTAACGAAGACGAAGCCCTAAGTTACGAGAAAGGAGAAACAGAGAAAACAACCCACAGCGTATGCACCAGACAGTTAAAGGATGATGCGAATCGGTCAAAATGCAGGAAAAACCAGCAAAAGAAGTAAAGGAAGTACCTTTTTATGATCGGAAGAGTGATGAAGGAAGTTGGTGATTCAGGAGGTTGAAGAACGTTGAGAGCTTTTGCAGAAGAAAGTTGAAGTGCCTGAGAATACGAAGAAAGTGATGGAACAGTGGAGCGAAATGGGTTTTAGGGTTTTTCGAATAAGTTTGGGAAGCGCAAACGTCAATTGAAGGTAATCGTTGATGAAGCCACGTGTCGAGCGATGGGAGGAGTGTTTGGTGGAGCGTCAGGAAAGCAGAAAGTACAACCGCTTGGAATTCTGCGCCAGCGCCACGTAGATCGGTATTGACGTGACTCCTTTAGTCTTTTCGCTGGACAAGTCTTCGCTTAAGACTGGGGGGCTTGTGTACCGCCCTGGTAGTCGGAAGTGATGACGTGGCATCAAGCGACGGTATAGGCGTGTTGACGAGACGCCAGGTTGGCAGAAGGGAAGGAAGTCGGGGGGCTCGTGAAGCCGCCAGTTATTAAGTTGGCGTGCTCCGATCTCCAGCACACCAGAACCGGCGGTCACCGGGTTAAAGATGAAGTCGCCAGATGTAAACTCAGGCGACCAAGTGATTAGAGATCGCCGGAGCACGCACATCGCCGAAGATGAAGGTGGTGCAGATTATGAAGGCAGCCGGCGAGACCACAGGGAAGGTGTGTACGAAGGCACCCTAGCTCGCCAATCCAGTAGAGATCGCACTCTAGGACAACTATGCACTGAGTAGTATCATGCATAAGTAACTTAGCCAAAGGATAGTCAGAAGCAACGCCCAAGTCAATGAGGCTCCAGATGATGGCACGTGTACGACTGGATGCGAGCCACGTGTCCAGGTGTGTAACTGCCAAGAGAGAGAAAGTGACCAGGTATATAAGGGTTTCCCAACGAACTTCTGAGGTACGCACGTTCAGATTGTCTTCTTTACGCTTGCGAGTTTTTGAGTATACTGTGAGAGAGAACATTGCACGGTTCCTGGAGAGTTCTTGAGTGTTTACTCTTAGTATTTGGTGATTCGGTCACTGACTTGGGCGTTGGAGTGCGATCGGCCGCAGCGGCGCCGCTCTGTTCTTTTGCAGGTTCTTGAGGTGGATCATGACGAAGGACGGAGGTTGAAGCGGCGCACACGTCGATCCAAGTTTGACGAGGCAAGCTTCAACGTTCTGGTCAACAGGCAGGATCAATAATAATCATAACATGACAACAAAACTTGACTAGTGTAATGGTTAAAGCTTCTATGAACATTCCTCAATGGACTTGGCTTCGAGTCCCACTTGCTAATATATGTAAATAATAATTGAAAAAAAAATATTCAAATAATAATTAAAATTTTAAAAATAAAGTATATTAATATTACCTACAAACTTGGAGTTAGTGGGTATTACCTATGGACTGCAGTTGGTGGGTAGCTGCTGTTTTCGTTATCCACAGACACATTATCCGTAGGTAAATTATCGACGCCCATATTACATACGGATTTTTTTCCGTGGGTTATCCGTAGGTAATGTTGATTTACCTACGTATTTTGGCTGTTACCTACGGATTTCTTTCGTAGATAAATTGGATTTTTCTTGTAGTGTAATTGTATGCATGTTAGGGTGTAATGTTAATTAAACTGAATTTCATTATAGTTTAAATGAGTTTGAATATTTGAGGTTGAGATATTGAAATGATTGAAGAATGATTACAACTTCTACTATTTTGGTATCCAATGAAGTATGTAACTTGCACATTTGAAATATGAATATTATATACATTGTTCTTAGTTAAATTATCAATGTGATCTAAATGTGAAATTACGTTTTAAATAAATTTGACAATGTTGGCTGTTGCGTAAATTTATAAATTAAGATGTTTCATAATTTGTCACATTAAAAAAATGTAGTCTAAAAATATATATATATAAAAAATAAATAAATATTGTCTAAAAAGATAGGCAACCAGTAAATAAGCGTTTTCTAAACATTATGACAAAAAAAAATGTTGTCTTTTTTATCAATATGCAACATTGAAAATGTGTTGCCTATTCTAGCAATATGTAACAGTGAAAATGTGTTGCCTAAAAGACAGACAAACAACATGTAAAAAAGTGTTGTCTAGAAAGACAAACAACATGTAAATAAGCGTTTCCTTTACCAATGACAACATTTCACAAAACGTTGCCTAAACAAATAGGGAACACTGAAAATGTGTTGCCTAAACATTACAAGAAAAAACATTACCTAAAAGATTTTCTAAAAAAAATGTTGTTTATTATACCAATATAAGGCAACGGCTGCAAAATACGTTGCATAAACCTAAGCCCACAGCTGCATATTCCATGTCTGAAAAAGTGTTGTCAAAGCATTGCCTAAAGTTAAGGCAACGCTTTTCTTACTTTAGAAAACGCTTTTTAGATGTTTTCTAAGGTAAAAAAATGGTGTAGTGTCAGTTGACAAGTGCTTCCATTTTATATTATTGTTGCCCCCACATAGGGTAAAACCTTTCATTATCTACTATTTCCAAATTGGTTTATTGTCATACTGCCTCATCCCCTTCCTTATTTATCAGTTCCTTAAAATATCTCCATTTAATTGGTCTCCCTGTATGATGCAATCCGACTTTGTAGCCTTGCATGCTTTTTTGTGTAGATCTTGTTCTTCAATGTTTTTTTATTTGAATTTCTTCGATGGAAAGATTAAATTTTAAAGATAGAAATGAGTTGAATCTAAATGAAGTAAGACCAACACTTAGTTTTTAGAGTGAGTTTTAGTCAACACTACTAGGAGGAGTCTACCCAAAAGACAACTCTAGATAGAACTTTGACAAGTAGAAATGTCACAAAAATTGGAGAACAATTCTTTATCATATCAAAGTTGAAAATACATGGACAAAAAACTTCTATTTATAAGAGAGAAAAAATTGCAAGGCAAGCTTCTCAATAAAAATTCCTCTCAAATGAGAAGTGTTGCCTCCTTATTTACACAAATCCTCTTTTTTCGGAGGGTGACAAGTGGTGTGTCTTTTTTGGAGGAAAATCCTCTCCTTTGAGGAGAGGACATGTGGATCTTGATGTCATTCTTGTCTATGCTAAAGTGCACTTTTTTTTCCTATTTACACAGAACTCTTCCTTTACCCAAAATACAAGATCCAAAAATAATTCCTAAATTATTATGTACAATTTTTACAAACAAGAAGAAGAAAAAGACTCTACAATTTCTGATGGAATCAGCAGAAGGGATTGTTTCAAACATGTCCCCTCCAACATATTTTATGTTATCCGTTCCTTGCAAGCCATGAACAACATGTGCGAGATCAAAGACAATGCAGTTCAAGTGTGGAAATGAGTATAGATGCATCAGTTAACACATAACTCACTTCTTGATTATTATGAATGACAATGTGTTGAGAGAAAAAACCAGAATGGACCAAGATTTGCATCAAGCGGGAAATAAAGCAAGTCTTGGAAGGATGAACTGGGAGTGAAGCAATGAGTTGTGAGAGTGGCATAGGTTTGCCATACTTGTGTATGACATCATGTATGCACAAATCAATTGCACATTTAAGGCACATAGAGTTTATGAAACCAAAAGTTTGGTTCAATATGTGGGTTTGAGATTGAAATAGTTTAGAAGACTGATCTTCGTTGTGAATACTCATATTTTGGTATTTCAAGTAAACTTGTGATTAGCAAACTCACTTGGATGGATTTATATAGGACTGGTAATACCATCTATTGATCCCATATTTCACTACAGTTAAACAACAAAACACCAAGATAACTCTTGAAATAATATTATTATTAAATATGTTTTAATATGAAAAAAATATTAGAGTGTATCGTATGTATTAAAACATATTTCAAATTGAGTGTTATTTTGGAGCATATATGTACCGTCTCGGTATATCGGTCATATATTAAATTAGATGTAAATTCGATGTGATATAATAGAAAAAATGATTGTTACATTTTAGTTCAGTGTGTTTCTGATAGAGGAACGAGTTTTCTCATCCCTTGTTTATCTTTTAAAAAAATTTCAAGACATCAGGCATTTTTTATCTTTTAGTTACATGGAGATAGGAAAAAACTAATGAAATATTGATTGATAATTTCTTATAAACTCATAAATTGATGCATAGTAGAGATTGTTGTTAGTATTTAAATCTATTTGACATTATTTTGAAGATAAAATATATGATTGTTATTATTTAAATTTGTTGTCATATTATTCTAATAAAAAAAGGTAAATGGGAGGAGATCGGCCAAACAACTCTATAAATATACAATACATACTACACTAAAAAATTTTATATTCACAATTACTTGATCGTCGGAATATTGTTAACAGGTGGAACCTCCCTCATCTCATTGTGACGTCTAGACGTTGAGATACTACGGTTATATAAGGATTATGTCAGAGTTATAAAGGAATTATGTTGGAGACCCCTCCAAGCTCCATCCCTTTCGACATATATATATAATATTTGAATAGTTATAGTACAGGTGCTATTTTATAACAATATATTTCTTTATACATATTAAATAACTTATAAAAAAAATTAATTTCACGTGTGTTTATTTCCTTGTTTTCATTAAAAAACATAGCAGATATGTTTAATGATTACTAACCGCAAATTTTAAAAGTAAAAAAAATATCTATTTATTGCAAAAACATCACTATAGTAACTAACTCCAATTGTCTTTAGCATGAATTATATAATGCTAAACAAAAGATCCTAAAATTTCATCTAACGAGGTAAGTTGTCGGACTAAACACAAGTATTGTACCGTCCCGTATCTGGGCGTTGACAAAGCCAAGGTCAAAGTCAACGTCGGGGGTCAAAGTCAACATAAGGCGTCGCCTAGGTGAAGAGACGCCAAGTGCAAGCGTCGCCAAGGTCAAGGCGTCGCCTAGTTAAGGCATCGCCTAGTTAAGGCGTCACCCAACCAGGGCGTCGCCAAGGTCAAATGTCACAAAGGCAAGGCGATCACAGTGTGGCCCCCCGATACCCATGGGTAGGAAAGACCATGGAGGGAGCGACGCCGTTGGAAGGCCTCAAATCCCGATAATCCGGGGTACTAATAAAGAGAAGAGAAAGGTGGCTTCAAGGCCATAGTGATATCACCAGTGTAGGGCAGCCTGACTCGTGAAGTGCCCCTGCCACCCCAGAGACGCCCTTGGGATAGATACGACTCAAGAGGAGGGTCAAGCCCAGGGTAGCCAGGTGCAGGGTACGAGAGGAAGGCAGATAAGCTCTCAAAGTGAGTGACTAGATGTTTGGGGGTATGAGTTGACACCCAAAAAGCCACCTCTAGCGCCGATGCACTCCCAGGTAGGAGGACTCACACGAAGAAATTCCCCCAGATGGGGTCACGGCGCTGTGAGGACCTCCACGTGTACAGCAGCCAGGTCAGAATAGAAACGCCATTTTGTCAGGTACAAGGTAATTAAAGTTATTTAATACAGTTTCCGTTTCGAGCGTTTAAGGTAATATAAATGCTCCCAAGCGTTTTAAACGTCTTAAATGCGCTACGTTTTATAATTAAATGCGCTTTAAGGCGCTTTGAATGCGGGAGTAGCTTAAATAGCGCTTTGAATGTTAGAAACGGGGTTCGAACTTTTGGCTAATTTTCGAGAAACACTCTAGTTGCTTGCTCGAGCCTTGAGGTTACGCACAAGGGACTAGGGAAGGATTTTGGCCAGAACGAGAAAATATACACTAGACACAGATTCCTTTTTGCCACCTTCAGAGTGCCATACGCGGTGCTCCGATACGGAGGTGCATAGTTTTTGGTGTTTCTTGCTGGCTGACTTGAGTGTCGGAGTGCAAACGGCCGCTAGGGCGCCCTTTTGTCCTTCTTTGCAGGAATCCACAGGTAACCAGTGGGAAGGAGTCCCTAGCTGACAGTTGAGGTCGCGCACGAAGACGTCCCAGGTCAACCGGACGGAACATTTGGCGCCCACCGTGGGGCCTGAAATAAAACATTGGTCCCATCACAAGTTTGAAAGGATCTATTAGGTCACGATAATGATTGAGAAAACAGTGAAGAATGGCCACCACTAGACGAGGTACCGCACGCGCAGCGGGAGAAGAATGTCCATGCATCAGGTCCTGGAGATAATGAGGGGGTTGCAGGATGACATGGCGGAGTCGAAGATAGAACAAGAACGCATGCAGGCGGATCTCGACGCCTCGCATGTGACCGGCCTCGGGTGTTGACTGGGTCCAGACCAAGGGGTACTTACATCCGATGGGCACCACCTCCCAATACCCACGGGTAGGAACGACCGTGGAGGAGGCGGCACCATAGGAGGCGACATAATAGGAGGCAATACGATAGGGGTGAGGAGCCTCAGGCCTCGGTATCCCAGAAAGAGTAACACAAGAAGAGAAAGGTGGCTTCCAAGCCACATCCCCAGTATTAGCAGAGAGGGATCCACCTCACGGCGTATCCATGTATGAGGTATAGGCACGCGGAGGTACGCGCTACCGTTACAGAGCCATTGGGACAGAAACGACCCAGAAGGAGGGCCACGTCCCATGGGGCGATCTGTATGCATGGCACGTGAGGGGGGTTGAGATACTCTCAGGGCGAGTGACTAAGAGGCGTGGGCGCATGAGTTGGCGTTCACGTGGTCACCCCTCACACCAGTTGCACTTCGAGAAGGGAGACTTATACGCTGGGATTTCCCTAAGTTAGGGGACAGTGCTATAAGGCCTTCCGCGCTAAGTTACGCTTAAGTCATAAGGAGACACGTGGCAGAAGCACTGAAACCCAAGGTATATAAGCTTTTCTGGAAGGCTTGGAGAGGTACGTTTTATAGATTCTAAGTCATTTACGCTTACGCACTATACGCACGAGTGACTTGAGAACGAGAGAGAAGTTAGTTAGAATTCAGTTACGCACCTTCAGAACATTGTAGTTGCGGTGTTCTGATACGGAGGTGCACGGTGTTTTCTGCCATTACTGACTTGAGTGTCAAATGGCAAACGGTCGCGAGGGCGCCTTTTGTTCTCTCTCTTTCAGGTATTCACCCCGGCGAAGGGTGGATATTTGGAACAAAGACGAATGAGTCCTTGATACGTGAGTCTTAGCTACGCACGAAGCACAATCTGGTCAACTGGCAGGAACAATATTTAATTTATAAATAATACTATACAACAATAAAAAAGAGGCTTATGCGAAACTTCTTTGAACTGGGAGCTGGCGAGCCTTCGACAATCTGAGAAAGAAACCAAGAGGCTTCTCTTCGACCTTGACTTACAAGTGAGGGAGAAGTGTGTCTTTCCGATCTCGACCTTGCTTGATGAGGGCAAGAGTGAATTTAACTGGTGAACCATACTGTTCGACCTCGGCGTTCCCACACAAGAGGGAGGCTCATTGAGGAACCATACTACTCCCAGTCTTGGTGTTTCTAACCCAAGTGAACAGTTCTTAACTAACCTAGTCCTCGCCCATGGGGCAAGGGAGGATTTAACTGGCGAACCATACTGTTTGACCTTGGCGTTACCATGCAAAAGGCAGGCTCACTAAGGAACCATACTATTACCAGTCTTGGTGTTTCTAACCCAAGTGAACAGTTCGTAACTGACATCATCCTTCCTGTACGAAGTCAAGGGACAGGTCTTAATAACTAACCGCAACCTTGCTGTATGAAGTCAAGGGACAGGTTTTTAATGGTTGAACCATACTATTCTCAGCCTTGGTGAACTCACACAAGAGGGAGGCTCACTAAGGAACCATATTATTCCCGATCTTGGTGTATCAAACTAAGGAAGAGGTTCGTTAACTGCATTGTACAATATACTTTTTTTTAACTGAATAACTGAATTTTTATTGGGTGACCTCGTTAAAAAACTCTTATAAGGGAAAAAGAGTGTCCCATAGAACTGTGTACAATGCAAACAATTTAACTGAAATAAAACCTAAGGTTAGCTGTGTTCCAAGTACAAGGGATCGCCCCACCTTCTAACGTCTCGAGCCTGTATGCTCCGTTCCCAACGACCTCTGTCACTCTGCAAGGACCAGTCCACTTGGGGGACAACTTGTTTTCTAGCTGGTATGGGAGGGCTTTCGCATCACCAGGTCGGCGACCTGGAACTGCCGAGGTCTCAGCTTGGAGTTGTACTTGTACTCCACCCTTCTCTTCAAGCCTTCAGCCTTGATCCTTGCTTCCTCCCTTACTTCGTCCAGTAGGTCCAGGTTCACCTTTCTTTCTTCATTGGACTCCTCGACCATGAAGTTCTGGAAACGGGGCGAGTTCTCTTGGATTTCTACTGGAATCATTGCGTCCGACCCGTACACCAAGCTAAAGGGTGTTTCTATAGTTGTGGACTGGGGAGTAGTGTGGAAAGCCCACACAATTCGAGGAACTTCTTCCGCCTAGGTCCCTTTGACTTTATCTAGCCTTCTCTTCAGACCTCGGTTGGCAGACTCGACCTGCCCGTTCGTCTGGGGGTGTTCAACTGATGCGAACACCTGCTTTACTCCCAGCTTTGTACATAACTTGCCCAACTGTTGGCTTGCAAACTGGGTACCATTATCAAACACCAACCGTTTTGGGATTCCAAAGCGGCACACTATGTTTTTCCACACAAAGTGCTAGATTTTGTGGGCTGTAATCTGCGCTATTGGCTCAGCCTCTATCCACTTTGTGAAGTATTCTATGACAACCACAAGGTACTTCATCTGCTGCACTACTAAAGGGAAAGGCCCCAGAATGTCGATCTCCCAAGTATGGAACGACCATGGGCTGTAGATCGAGCTAAGCTCTTTTGGGGGCGTCTTGTGCCAGTCAGCTTGTTGCTGGCACTGCTTGCACCGCTGTGCATACCCCGTACAATCTCCCCTCATGGTTGGCCAATAATATCCTGCACGAATGGCCTTTGATGAGAGAGATCGGTCACTGATGTGGCTACTACATATCCCTTCATGCAGTTATGCCATAATGTGCGTGCATTTCTCACCATTTACACACACCAGGATAGGGTGGGTGAACCCATGCCTGAACTAGGCAAACCTGCAACGACCTTTCCCCAACCACTGGGTACACGCTTATTCTGGGCGTTTATAATGTTTCCTAAGTCAGCAACCGATGACTCCTCGTCACCCCTTCCGAAGTGTTCATCGCTGGACTTTTGCCAGGAATCACTCTTCGCCAACAAACCTTTCGCACCCATCTCTTTCGCCAGTAACATTTCAGCAATCAGGGCCTCATATTCTGCCTGGTTATTACTGGCCTTAGAAGCAAACCGCAGGGCTTGCTCAATTAGCAACCCATTTGGCCATTCCAAGATGACACCAACCCCACTACCTTGTTGGTTGGAGGAACCATCTACAGAGAGTACCCATCTGAAACCCGCTCCTTCTTTGTGCGTGGCTGCCGAGGTGAGCTCTACTACGAAGTCAGCATAAACCTAGCTTTTAATGGGGCCTCTGGGCTCATACTGCACATTAAACTCTAATAGCTCTACTTCCCATTGCACCATCCTGCCTGCCACATCTGGCTTTTGTAAGACCTTGCGAATTGGATGGTCTGTCATTACAATTACGGTGAAGCTCTAGAAGTACGGTGAAGCTCTGGAAGGTCTGGAAGCTCTGAAAGGTCTGTCATTACAATTCTCACTGAGATTAATACTGCCAGGGCAGTTTTCTCTATGGCCTGGTATCTTACCTCAGGTCCCTGTAACACCTTACTCACGAAGTAGATTGGCTTCTGCATCTGGTCCTGGTCTTGCACCAGAACCGAACTGATCACCCTCTCTGTAACTGCGAAGTACAGGCGAAGTAGAGTACCCAACTGTGGCTTGCATAACACCAGTGGACTGGCCAGGTACTCCTTCAGCTTTAAGAACACCTCTTTGCATTGTCTGGTCCACACGAACCTGTTGTTTCTCTTCAAGCACTGGAAATAAGGATGCCCTTTATCTCCTCCTACCGATACGAATCTGGACAGAGCGGCCATGCGCTTTGTCAACTGTTGCACCTCCTTAATCGAGATCAGGCTTCTCATTGTTATTATCGCAGCTCCTTTCTCAGGATTCGACTCTATCCCACGTTAATTGAGTAGGAACCCCAAGAACTTGCCTGCCTCCACCCCGAACACACACTTCGCTGGGTTCAGCTTGAGCCTATACTTAGCTATTGTGGTGAATAGCTCTTCTAGGTCTGCCACATGTTGCTCCCTTTGCTGGGAGGTGACGACCATGTCATTACATATGCTTGGACATTCCGCCCTAACATGGGCACTAGCACTCTTTCCATGAACCTTTGGTAAGTCGTCCTTGCATTCTTAAGCCCAAAGGGCATCACCTTATAACAATAACAATAACAAGATAGCTCTGTCATGAATGCTGTCTTGCACTCATCCCTGGGGTGCATTATGATTTGGTTGTAACCAGAAAAGGCATCCAAGAAGTTGAGCAATCTGCAACCAGACGCACTGTCCACCAAAGTGTCAATGTTAGGCAGCAGGTAGAAGTCCTTCGGGCAGGCCTTGTTGAGGTCTGTGAAGTCTATGCACATCCTCCACTTCCCATTAGCCTTCTTCACCAACATCACATTCGCCACCCATTCTAGGTACTGTATCTCTCTAATGTGGCTAGTGCTCAACAACTTCTGCGTCTCCTCCCTGATAACCTGACGCCTCTCATCATTGAACTTTCTTCTTCTCTGACGAACAGGTCGGACTTGGGGATTTAGGGTTTAGGGTAGGATAACAATAGTGCTGGGCCCACCCCCTCAGAAAGCCCATTTTGGGTAAAGAGGAAACCCTAATTTCAGTATATATAAAGGAAAGCAACAAACTTAGCAAGGTACGCTATTGATTTTGCTCCGCTTAACACACATAGTCTTACGTCAACAATTTTGGTGTTTCCTAGCCCTAAGATTGACTTGAGCGTCGGAGTGCAAACGACCTCTAGGGCAACCTTTGTCTTTGTGTTTTCAGGCATTCATCACATGAAAAGCACGTGCAAACACAGGGATTCTAGATGTGAGAGTGATGTAGACGCACGAAGCCGTTTTAGGTCAACCGGCAGGAACATCGGTCTTTAGGGGCACCTTTGGCCTTCCCGCTATGTTAGGAATAGCGATCAGCTCCTTGCGCTCTACATGAAAATTATGCTTGGGGGCGGGTCTCTCCGTGTGTGTGCTCTAGTCTGAGGCGTCTCACAAGGTTGTTGCTTCCCTGAGCCTTTCTTCTCTGTTGTCGCCTTGTGAATCCTCATGGGTTGAGGTCGACCTGTTGCTCGACATCGGATAGGACCGACGAAGCCTTGCTTCTCCGTGACTCGATCTTTTGCGGTGATGTGCGCCATGGCTCGACGTCTAATTTCGCAGAACGTCTTTGGGTAGTATATGAGCAGCGATTCGCTGAAGGGCCCTGGTAGCATTCCCTTGGTGAAAGCGTGCACCGTCATGGCCTCATCTGTGGGTTTTAACATCACCACCTGGATCCCAAACCTGTTCAAGAACTCTTTGAAGGACTCACCCTGGTATTGCTTTATGTCAACGACACATAGGAGATTCGAGGGGGAGCCCTGTTGATGAGGTACTGTTCTCTGAACAGCACCGCGAACTGGTCGAAGGTAGTGATGTGTCCGTCAGGAAGACTGATGAACCACTCCAACGCTGCGCCTGTCAATGTGCTCATCAGCAGTTTGCAGTAGACAACGTCAGATCCTCCTATAAGCATCATCTGGGTGTGGAACATCGTGAGATGAGCCTTTGCGTTTTCTACACCTGTGAAGGTGACCTTCGGGCCCAGAGACGTGGTTAACAACGCGATATCCATAATCGCCTGGGAGAACGACATCGGGCGTGTCCTAGGCGGTATGGGTGGGGCACGCTCGTCTATCGCGCGTTCCCCTTACTGTTGCAAATTCCTGCACAGTTCCTCCTTGGTTTTGTTCAACTCTTCATTGTCTGCCTGGGATGCGGCTATCTCAACTCTAGACGCCGCTGCCGCCTCCTAGAGGGCGCGCATGGTCTCCATGAGTTGTTGCATGGTGATGTTGTCGCCCCTAGGGGGCGCAGTGCCTGTGGGCGCAACAGATCCTTGCATCGTATTCCTCATATTACTGAAAAACTCTTAACACGATTGCGAGTGGGACCTTGTTTTATCGTGCCCCACGGTGGGTGCCAAATGTTCTTGTCGGTTGACTCGCTCGCCGTTGACTCAAACGACAGTCTTTTCCCTCCTATCTCCGCTTGAGAATCGAACTTCCTTAGCTGAAGAATCTCTCACCTGCAAAGACAAAGGGCGCCTTGACGGCCGTTTGCACTCCGACGCTCAAGTCAGTATTAGGGCAAAGAAACACCAAGTGTATAAAATAGTTTTCGTTTTAGAAACTGTGTACCTTGTTAGGGCTCTTAGCACCCTTTATATAGGTTGAAACTAGGGTTTACCTCTGTTTTGTTACCCATGTCTAGGGTTCCTTGGGGAATGTCCTTGTGTCGCTATTACACAATTTTAGCGTAATCTGGAACATAAAACTTCCCTTAATCTGGAACACAATCTTGCACCATCTGTTTTGCGGGTGCGCTATGTATTCACGTGCCATGCATGCAGCTTCCCTTGGAAACCCTAACCCTAATGGGCCTTAATGCCTCCAAGGACTACTCACTCATGCCGCGCCTGAATGCGCTATACACGCCACCTGCATGGATCCCTCGTGACTTAGGCTTTCTTCATCTCTGATGTTTTTAACTAATAACTTAGTATAACTCTAGGGCCCATCTCACGTGGCCCAATACAATTGTTTAGACCATCGACGTCCGATCTCTCCCTCTGTTGGCGATGTTTGATGTCGATCCCTGACGTCGATATCTATGGTACCGATGTCCAAAGGCTGACCAGTATCCTATAGGTGTGTCTGGGGCCCAACTTACGTGGCCCATCTTTACTACCAGAGACCGGTGTGAGATGTCTGAGTTCTGTCTCCGGAGTTGATGACCGAGGACTAGTGTTGCTTTTTGTTTGGGTTTAGATTAGGATGTATAGAATCTAATTTAAGATCAGTTCTTAATCCTTGCACAAAGCTTAACCAATTTGTTTTAAAGAAAAAATGTGTTTTTCCAAGCAAAGGGAAAACAACCGGTTGATTTATCGATATAATCGGTTGTTTGTCACTTAGTTGGCATAAAGGTTTTGAAACTGTTTTTTGAATTGGTTATGTAACTACCTAACCCATTCAACCAGTTAAATCGTGTTGTGTTTTCATAACAGTTTTTTGAAAACCTGTTTTAACTATTTTGAATTTGATCAAAACTTTTTTTAGTTCATTAATGTTGTCTTGAATCGGTTGTTTGTCACTTAGTTGGCTTAAAGGTTTTGAAACTGTTTTTTGAGTTGGTTATGTAACTACCTAACCCATTCAACCAGTTAAATCGTGTTGTGTTTTCATAACAGTTTTTTGAAAACCTGTTTTAACTATTTTGATTTTAACAAAACTTTTTTTAGTTCATTAATGTTGTCTTGAAGGACTAGATTTCAAAACATACAAACAAGTTTTACACAATTTGAAATAGAGATTGAGATTTGTTTTTTGAAAGAAGTTTTCAAAGATTTTTGCAAGATTGTTGTTAAAGCTTTGCATTGATACAAGATCGGATCATAGGGCTTCCTGTTTTGTATAATCTCAGGTGTTTTCTATCCCATTCAAAGTTCTTGTAATTGTTCTTTCATTACAACTGTAATTGTGTGATATCCTGCAAAGTCAGAGGGTGTTCTGACTTGAGGTGTGTAGTGTTGCAAAGAGAGTGAATAGGTCTTGTGGTTTTCAAGGTTTGTGGTGTGGTTGTGTAATCTGAATTTGATTACTAGTGGAACTCAGAGATTGTTCTGCGAACTGGATGTAGCTCAAGGTTGAGTGAACCAGTATAAAAATGTTGTGTAAATATCTCTTTCTCTAACTCCTTATAACTGTTTGTGTTAATGTTGTTTCTGTTGCTGGTATAAACAACCGATTAAAACACAATTTCAATCGGTTAAAATTCTGTAACCGTTTTTGCATCATTGTTTGATTGCTTTCCTTATGTGCTTATCTGTGATTTTTTATAAAGGTTCATTCTTAATCAAGTTTTGCGAAAATCTTTGATAAACAATTCACCCCCTCTCTTGTTTTAGCCATCTATTCTAACAATTGGCATCAAAGCTAGGTTTTGGAAAAATATTCAAGTTTCTGTTTTTTTTTTAAATCTTTTTACATGGCGGACAAGTTGCCTTTTGTGATCCGATCGGTCATCGGTAGTCGATGACGTCAGCAGCAGAGAACCACGTGGACCACTCGCAGGGTGACACGTGGACCAGGTGGCAGAGAGGTCAAGGAGACAATCGCCAAGAGCGGTGATCGGTGGTCAGTGACCAAGTGACCACCGACAGATCAGGCGGAAGAGAGGTCGGGGGACAGATCATCCAGAATGGTGATCGGTGGTCAGTAGCCAAGTGGCCATCAACAGACCAGTTCTCAGACTAACGCCTGAAGGCAGAACGCGAGAAGCAAATAAACACTGATCAGTCATCGGGTGTATTGTCATCGGGGTCTCGTGTTACACGCAGTTAAACTGGGACTGAGGTTCCCAGCGAGAGCGTTACGCATGGATCTCGCATGAGCACACCTCAGGGAATCATGCACGAGAGTGGCCTGAGGGAACTAGTAAACCAGTCAGTGATTGGTGATTCCCTCAACCCATTACGTGCGTGGCATCGTGAAGGGTGATTCGCTCACGCAGAGAGCAACGTTTGGTGAGTGTGCCTAGACCAGCCACACCCGACGTTCTCCTAAGAGTATGCGATTTACCCAGATGAGAGAAAATATCCTAAGTTACTCCGCAAGGGCGTAACTTAGGCACACAAAGAGAAGCCCTAGAGCCCTTCCAGTAAATGACACGTGTGTGGTTAGATGTGAGTTGCAGGCCTCCACGTGTCACCATCTGAGAGGGGTGCGGTCCAGACAAAAGTGCACTCCGTACCATTAAGGGTATAGACAGGCGCAGCCAAGCGCAGAGACGCGCAGACATGCACAGACTCTCACGCTCCCACTGCTGATTCTGAAGGTACACTTTCTCTGAAAAGCATCACAGGGTTCTGACATGTGCCAGAAAAGCATAACAGAATTCTGTTATGCCCAGAAGAGTTTTTCACACACACTACTAGTTTTCTGATCTTTGGTGGTTCTGTGGACTAACTTGATCGTCGGAGTGCAAACGGCCGCTAGAGGCGCCGTCTGTGTGTTTTGCAAGTCACGTTTGAAGACATCTGAGAGAAGGTTCTGAGGGTGACTCTGCAGAGAACGCAGTCGCGTAGACGAGGCAAAGAGTGCTACGAAGCGATTGCTCCACGTTCGAGTTGCCGGCAGGATCAGGTTAATTATTAGTTTTTGAAGGTGAGAATGAAAATCTTTATGCATTCAACTGATAAAGGTATATGGGAAACAATTGAAAATGGTCCCTTTATACCTTAAGTCAAAAGAGATGAGGTTTTAATTGATAATCCTTCATCTGATTGGACTGAGGCTGAAAGTACAAAAGCCAAATTTGACTGGAGTGCCAAGAATATAATAACCTTTGCCTTGAGTTGTGATGAATTTTTCAGGGTATCACAGTGTAGCTCAGCAAAGGAAATGTGGGACATCCTTGAAGTCACACATGAAGGGACAAACGATGTCAAGCGAGCCATAAAGCATGCTCTTATTCAAGAGTAGGAACTTTTTAGAAAGGAGATGGGAGAAACCATTTGTGATGTGCAAAAGAGGTTCTCTCATATAATGAATCACTTGATGAGTCTTGCTAAGACTTTTGACGAGCAGGAGCCGAACATCAAGATATTGAAATGTCTTAATAGAACATGACAGCCAAAGGTCACTGCCATCTCTGAATCGAAAGATTTGACATCAATGACTGTTGCATCTTTGTTTGGTAAGCTTAGGGACCACGAGCTTAAAATGAATAGGCTTGTCGTTCAAGAAAGTGAGGACAAACACCACAAGGGTATAACACTCAAAGCTTGTGTTCCTGTCAGTTGACTCGATTGCCTTCGTACTTCTAACGACGATCACACCCCCAATCTCTCTGCCTTCATTCGTGCCTTTGCTTCAATCAAACACTTGAAATTGCAAAGACAAAGGGGCTCCCTAGAGGCCGTTTGCACTCCGATGCTCAAGTCAATACTGGGGCTAGGAAACATCAAAACTCTTAGTTGTAAAAGCTCTGTGTAAATTGTGTGTGTATCACGTAAATGTTGCATACCTTGTTAGGTTTGTTACTACCCTTTATATATTGTAGGGTTTTCAATGTTTCCACCACCCTGCATTTAGGGTTTCTGAGGGTATGCCTTAGCGCCGCTATCACCCACTCTTAGGGCAATCTAACGCGTAAGGATCACTTACTGGAGTGCAGCCTCTAACGGGATGGCCACCTGGGTACCTACTTGTGCACCTAATCTCTGGGGCAATCCGTCCTGGGAGTGCCCTAGCTGTTCACGTACCATGCATGCAGCCTGCCCCTGGAACGTAACCCTCATGAGCCTTAGCTCTTCCGGTGGCTCTTTACTTGTGCTATGCCTGAATGCGCTATTCACACCACACGCATGGACCCCTCGTGATCTAGGCTTCTCCCTACTAATAACTGATGTGTGGTCTAGGATCCACCTCTCGTGGCCCAACTCTACTGTTTGAGTCACCGATGCCCAATTTCACATTGCCCCACTCTGTTGCCGAAGACACATCAGCACATCCTGGTGATTGACGTCTGACCACTCTTCGGCACCTTGGCTTGCGTCGCTCGCGAGACATTGGCCCATGCCACTCGTGAGAACCAGCTTACGTAGCCCACCATCACTAGCAGTGAACGATGTCTGAGGACTGGTTGGTACACAAGCCCCCAGTCTCGAGCTGTTAACTTGTTCAGCTAAGAGACTAAGTCCCCGCCTGTGGTGACCTCTGTGGCACTGTGTGAAGGGACGTGAACAGTGCACCGAAGTGACACTTCTCCGTATCTATTTTAATCTTCGCACACGTGACTGGATCAACATCCATGACTTAACGCCGCTTGTGCTCCTTTGTTTACGTTAAGCATTCAAAAGCGCACGCTTCGTTACTGTTTCATCACTTTCTCTGAAACTTCTTTCAATCGTTCCATCTTTTCTTCGAAAGCTCTCACCTTTCCTTCTTCAAAGCTCAGAACTTCCAACCCACTTCGATCAAAAGGTATGATCTTTATGCATTGATTGCTCTTGTCTTACGATTCCGCTGCTCATACATGCGATAATCTTCTATGGGACGGTTTAAATTCTTGCATTTTAGGTTTTCTGTGTTTTTCTTCTGTTCCTCTGTTTTTTCTTGGTTTCTCGAGTCACGCCATCGTCTTCCACTAAACCCTCGTTTCTTCCTTCTTTTTTCTCTTTTTTAGCTTTCTCCTTGAAATGGCTCGAACAAAAACCACCTCTCACCGTCCTCCCAACGTAGATTACAAATCCCTCTACCATTGGGCTTCCGATGAACTCCTCGCCGATACCTCAACTATTACTTCCAGCGAGAATGTGCGGAAGCACCAGGACGACGAGCCTGACTGCAAGGGACGAATGTTTTGGAGAAAGAGCGACGCCTATGTCTCGGTTCGTCCCTGCACAAAGGGCGTACCCGTATGCGCGGACGATCGCGCCAACGAAGGAGAGCCTTTCTTCTTCCTCTACTCCACCGTTTTTAAATGGATTAAGCTTCACCTCCCATTCACGGGCTTCGAGAGGGGTGCGGTCCAGACAAAGGTGCACTCCGTACCATTAAGGGTACAGACAGGCGCAGCCCAGCACAGAGACGCGCGGACACGCACAGACACCCACACTCTCTGATTCTGCAGGTACACTGTCTCTGAAAAGCGTAACAGGTTTCTGACACATGCCAGAAAAGCATAACAGAATTCTGTTATGCCCAGAAGCAGAGACAGAGAGATAAAAGGAGGAATCAGGGAGAGAAGTGGGGAGACGAGAAACAGAGAGCAAGAGTTTTTCACACACACTACTAGTTTTCTCATTTGGTGGTTCTGTGGACTAACTTGATCGTCGGAGTGCAAACGGCCGCTAGAGGCGCCGTCTGTGTGTTTTGCAGGTCACGTTTGGAGATCCAAGAGAAGGTTCTGAGGGTGATTCTGTAGAAAACGCAGTCGCGTAGACGGGACAGAGTGTGCTACAGAGCGATTCCTCCACGTTCGAGTTGCTGGCAGGATCAATAATATTATTAATATTATCAATATTATTAAATATTATTAATATTGTGTATATAATTATTATGATAATAGGTGGTAGGTAATAGAGATTTGTAGGTGATAGTTCGTAGGAATAGAGATTCGTAGGTAATAGTTGGTAGGTAATAAAGATCCGTAGTTAAAAGTTTGTAGGTAATAAGATTCGTGGGTAATAGTTGGTAGGTAATAGAGATTCATAGGTAAAAATTGGTAGGTAATAAGATCCATGGTTAATAGTTGGTAGATAATGCTGAATTTACCCACGGATTCAGAATCTGTGGGTATTGTCCGTAGGTAATGTTGTTCGTAGGTAATGTCCGTAGGTAATGCTGAATTTACCTACAGACTCAGATTCGTGGGCAAAAATCTGTAGATAATACGGATTTTTTTTTGTAGTGATACTAGATTAACTTATTATCTAAATCAGTTATCTAAGGTTCTATAAAAAAAAAGAAACATAGATAGCTTCCCTTACCTGTAATTTTTCATCCCGAGAAAATTCTTGATCAAGTAGGGGAACTACTTTAAACTCTAAGGACCTAAAACAAGTTACTCAAACCTCACAAATATTCAGCATATGATAAAACTAGTTGAGAGAAAAAAATTTCTCAATTGTTCTCATAAAGATTGATGACTAAATTCTAAGAAAAAAATGAATAATAAATGATCTTTAGAGTAAACATGAACTTATTCTATTTAAAAATTTGATTGAGAATGTACCAGATTCCTCAACTAGAGTAAGGTGTGATCATATTCTAAAATAGATGAGTTATTAGAAAGAGAAATTTAAAGAAGAAGGGAGAGGGAGAGAAATGGAGAGAGAAAGTTTGAGAAAATAAGAAAAGAAAAACTGAGGGGGGACGGGGTCTTAGCAGGATTTTCTTTTTTCGTTTTTGATATTCTAAATATTGTATTTACGTGTAGCTACACAACATATGCTGGTTTAAATTATATATATGGCTTTTATATTTTAATATTTTTGTATAAAGTATAAATTTAATCAATATTGTCAAATTTGGTTATATCATTTTGATGATTATGTTCATCAAATTTTATAGAATTTAAACATTTTGTAAATATTATCTAGTATTTAGCTATTTAAATTTTTATCTTATCTAATACGTTAAAATTTAATAATAGAATAAAACTTTAGGTAATTTTGAAATTATATGAAGTGTAATATTATGGTTTAATTGATAAAAATATATAATTCAACTGTCATATAGATTTATTCTATATTTTATAAAAAAAATCGTAGAAGATGTAATTAAAATTAATTTTTATATTTAGAGTAATCAGATGTTAACTAATAAGTATTTAATTACTTTAATATCGATATGTACTTATGTTTAATCCAACAACTTACCTGAACTAATAAGTATTTGGGTTAATAGAATAATAGTGTAATCATTAAACATGTTTTATGTTTCTTACTTAAAACAAGGAAATAAACAGCTTTTATTTGAACACGTGAAATTAATCTTTTACGTTTATATTCGAGGATAAGTTTTTTAATAGGTAAAGAAATATTTAGTTATAAAATAATAAGACCTGCAATCTAGCATAGATACGCTGATGATATCGTATTCAAATATTTTATATATATCCTCCAAAACAACACTCAATTTGAAATATTTCATAAAATTTGTAACAATATAAAATCAAAAGTATTTTGCACAATGATTATAAAATAAAAAGAAATACTCAGCAGTTATAAAGGAATAAAAGAATTCATAAAGACAAATAAGAAAGAACAATATCTAATAATAATTTATTAAAAAATTGAATAAAAAAATTAATCATATATAATATTTAATTATACTTGATTCAAATTAGACCAAACATATTTTTTATTCTGTACCAACCAGGTCACCGGGTGCGATGACGTGTGATGACGTGCTCAGCAGGACATGTGGACAAGAGAAAAAGGGATGGTTCTGAAGTGTACATGGTCGCCGTTTGGAGAAGTGGCTTTTTGCGGTGCACATGATCAATTGTCGCCGCAAGAAGCACATCGCCGGTTGTCGCCAGGTTGGTTTCGTTACCGTGTTAGACCACGGAAGATCAGGTGGTCTGACATCGCCGCCAGAAGCACATCGCCGGATTCCCAGTAAACTCAGTTGAAGCTGCTGGGGTGCAGGCGAGGAAGTTCAAGTGTGTAAGTTCAGTCAAGATGATTGTTACGCCAGCATGAGGTGTGAAGGTTAAATGAGTTGGAGTAAACAGCTTGCTCCTCGACGACGGGATTCCCAGAGTGGACGTTCGTCGATGGCGAGTTCCTCTCAGTTAGAACATGCATGGTGTGGCAAAGAGGAAGGTGGCACCTGCGACAAGCGATATCACAGAGATGGTGTACTTTGTTGCATCCGATACTCGCCTTGTCAGGTGGCGTTCCAGAGCGTGTTACGTGCTAGGTTGCACCTTGAATAGGAGACTTGGTCGCGTAACTGCATGCCACATAGAAATGGTCCTCAAGTTACCCCAACCCAGATGACGACACGTGTAGGGTTGGATTCTACCTCTTACCCCAATCCAGATGATGACACGTGCAGGGTTGGATGCTACATAGAAATGATGCTCGAGTTATCCTAGCTCAGATGATGACACGTGTAGGGTTGGGTACTACCTGCTACCCCGGCCCAGATGATGAAACGTGCAGGGTTGGATGCGAGCCACGTGTCCAAAGCATAACGGCCTGGAGAGAGAAAAAACCTAGCTATAAAGGTAAACTTAACAGAATTTGCAGAGGTACCTTTTCATTACGGCTCATTGCTAGGGTTGTGTGCACTTTAGTACCGTTCTACAGAGTATATTTTTCTCTGAGTTTTGGGTGTTTGTGTCACTGACTTGAGCGTCGGAGCGCCACCGGCCGCAGAGGCGCCACCTTGTGTTTTTCAGGTTCCCAGAGAGACTATTTGTGGTGTGGACTCGAAGGGCACGTGGCGTGAAGCTGGTGAGGAAGATCGTGACGAGGCAATGCTCTTGCGCTAGGTCAACCGGCAGGAACATCTGGCGCCCACCGTGGGGCCGTATAAAAGGTGATTCCCAACCATAGTTTGTGTTCGTTGAAGTTTTGGTGCTTTTGTTCGACTGCTCGCTGTCGCAGTCGGTTTCTGGAGTTTTCACCGTTCGTTTGGAGTTTCTTTGAGTCGCGGAGTTTGTTGAGAATGGATGAGGACAACACGGTCTAGTTCAGTCGCGCTGTCAACAGATGAAGATGTTGTGTCTATGACGCAGGTCATGGACATGATGAGGATGCTGGAGGAGAACGTGGTTGCATCACGTTCTGAACAGGAGAGGATGCATGAGGCGCTGGTGGCCTCACAAGCTAGGAATGAGGAGCTCAACAGGGTCAACGAAGAGCTGCGTAAAGCTCTTCAAGAGCGGGAGGAGCGTGCGGTCGGGGACAGATCGACACCCACATCCCCACTGCGCACCTTTCCCATGCCATTTTCTTAAGACATCATGGACTCGGTGGTCCCGGCCAATACGGCGGCGGTGAAGGCGTCTTTCACCGGTGTGGAGGACCCTGAGGCTCATCTCACGGCGTTTCACACCCAGATGATGCTCTCAGGGGGGTCGGACGCAGTCTATTGTAAGGTGTTCATGAGCACTCTTAGTGGAACAACGTTGGAATGGTTCGTCAGTTTACCTACTGGCCACATTACCACGTTTCAACAGTTTTCCAAGATGTTTGTTGAGCAGTATATAGTGAACAAGGCACCACCATTGGTGTCTTACGACCTGTTCGACGTGAGGCAGTACCAAGAGGAGTCCCTGAAGTTTTTCCTGAACAGATTCAGAGCTCAGATAATCCGCTTGTCAGGTAAAGACGAGGAAACATTTGTACATGCCTTCAAGAAGGGTGTGTTGCCCGGACCCTTTAGTGAGTCGCTTATCAGGAGTCACCCCGCCACGTTTGCTGAAATCCGGCGACGTGCCGTGGCTCACATCGCCGCTGAAAGCGAAGTCTCCGAGAAAAGGGGAAATGTGGCCCCAGCTAAGCCGCGCGCCCAGACGAGGGTCCAGCCGCAGAGGGTAATGGAGGTAGCAGCGGGGAAGAGGGACCAAAGGATGCGTCATCCTTATGACCCTAAGAAGAATAAGGGGAAGGAGCCGGGGCGGCCCAGAGAGACTAATCGCCCACCAAGGTATGAGTTCGTGATGGGGTTGGTTGATCTGATCGCCATCCCGAATATTGCTGCCAGGCTCAAGGTGCCTGAGAAGACAACAGAAAAGGTTTTGGGTCCAAAACCAAACTCGTGGTGTGAGTTCCACAAGAGCTTTGGCCACTCCATCAACTCGTGTTTGGCTCTGGGATACCAACTCGCCGAGTTGGTCAAGTGTGGATTCCTGAAAGATTACTTGCTGGAAAAGCAAGCGGGCCAATCAACAGTTTCCCAAACGGCGGGCAATGAAGGACAGCAGCACGAGGTGCCCATTCACGGTGAGATCCACACCATAGCTGGTGGATTCTCAGGTGGAGGGTGCACTGCATCGCAACGCAAGAAGTACGCAAGGTCGGTGATGTCAGTGGAAATTTTTGAGGATCACTCACCCGACGTGGACATCACGTTCACCAAAGGAGACCTTAGGGACGTTGTGCCTCACGACAACGACCCTATTGTGATCTCGCTTGTCACGGCGGGAAGGACTATCCATCGGGTGTTGGTCAACCAAGGAAGCTCGGCATATGTAATGTTTTGGCCGACTTTTGAAAAGTTACAACTGTCCCCCGATCAACTGAGGCCATATGGGGGCTGCTTGTACGGTTTCGCCGGCGATCAAATGGAGGTAAGAGGGTATATTGAGTTAAGGACGACCTTCACAGACGATTTGGCCTCACGAATAGAGAAGATCAGGTATCTTGTTGTAAACGCTCCGTCGGCATACAACATACTGTTGGGAAGGCCAACGCTCAACAGGACGGGAGCCGTGCCTTCAACAAGGCACATGAAGGTCAAACTACCGTCTATGGAGGGTTTGATCATCACCATCTGTTCTGATCAAAAGGAGGCAAAGAAGTGTTACCAAAATAGCCTCAAGAACAAGAGGTCTGTATGCCACGTAACCACAACACCTCCCCCTGGCGCGGAGCCTGCGTGGGAAACCCGGCGAGCGCCGGTTATGACGTTGGAGGTGGCCGCCGAGGGCGACGTGCCAATGGAAGATATCGAGGCGAGGTCCGAGAGGGACCGGGTGGAGGGAGAGAGAAACTGCTCGGAGACTGCCAGGGAAGCAGGCATCGCGAGGGTGCTGATCACCAGCGAAAAGAAGCCTCAGCCAGTGGAGGAATGGCTTGAGAAGAAGATCATCGGCAAGACGTTTAAATTGGGGAAAGCCTTAGACAACGAGACACAAAACCAAATCGCCAAGGTGATAAGTAAACACCTGGATGCATTTGCCTGGTCCGCTTCAGACATGCTGGGGATCGACCCCGATTTTTTGTGCCATCGCTTGGCAATGGATCCCCAGGTCAGGCCCATCCGCCAGAGAAGGAGAAAGTTCAAAGAGGAAAAAAGGCAGGCGATCAAGGACGAAACGCAGAAACTCCTCGCAGAAGGCCACATAAGGGAGATCCAATATCCAGAATGGCTCACCAATGTCGTTCTGGTCAAGAAGAGTAGCGGAAAATGGCGGATGTGTGTTGACTTCACAGATCTGAATAAGGCCTGTCCAAAGGATTCTTATCCTTTGCCGAGTATAGACGCCCTGGTAGATAGTGCATCAGGCCAACCCCAAAAAGTGTGTCGCCATATTGGCGATGAGGAGTCCCGCAACCGTGAAGGAAGTGCAGCAACTCACGGGACGGATGACCGCTCTGTCCCGATTTGTATCTACCAGTGGAGAGAAGGGCCACCCATACTTCCAATGCTTGAAGAGGAACAACAGGTTTGTCTGGACGAGGGAGTGTGAAGAAGCTTTCATAAAGCTCAAAGAATACTTGGCGAGCCCGCCAGTTCTGTGCAAACCTCAAGCAGCAACGCCCCTCAGGCTGTATTTTGCCATAACTGAGAGAGCAATAAGCGCGGTGCTCGTCCAGGATCAAGATCAGGTCCAAAAACCCATCTATTTCGTTAGCAAGGTGCTGGAAAGCCCAGAAGTGAGGTATCAGGCCTAGGAAAAGGCGGCGCTGGCGGTTGTATTTTCGGCGAGGAGGCTGCGTCATTACTTCCAAAGCTTTATAGTGTTGGTAATGACCAACTTACCCATCCAGAAGGTTTTGAAGAAACCAGATGTAGCTGGAAGAATGGTGAAGTGGGCGGTGGAGCTGTCGGAATTCGACATCATGTACGAGCCCCGGGGACCGATCAAGGGGCAAATCTTCGCTGATTTTGTGGTCGAGCTGTCTTTCGAAACAACGCAAAACGCCAAGGATGACTTTCGTTGGGTGCTCTCGGTGGATGGGTCGTCTAACCAGCTGGGCAGCGGGGCTGGGGTTATTTTGGAGGGACCCAACAGTGTGTTGATAGAGCAATCACTGAGGTTTGCTTTCAAAGCAAGCAACAATCAAGCAGAGTATGAGGCTTTGATCGCCGGTATCCTGTTGGCAAAGGAGATGGGGGCGAAGGTGATGATGGCCAATAGTGATTCGCTGTTGGTCACTAGGCAGGTAACTGACGAGTTCCAAGCCAAAGATTCGCAGATGGCAGCCTACCTGGAGTACGTGCAACAGCTAAGGAGATCTTTCGTTTTGTTTGAAGTGGTGCATGTGCCAAGAGAGCAGAATGCCTGAGCTGACTTGCTAGCCAAGCTTGCCAGTTCGGGCAAGGGGGGCAGACAGAGGACCGTTATTAAAGAAACTTTGAAGACTCCTCGGGCTTTTGTCGCAAATCGCCAAGTCCTTTACGTTTGTAAATCGACGGAAAGGACGGCAAGGGGCCATAGATCTCTAACGCAGGAGACCTTGAGGACGCCGAGGGTCAGGGCGCACCAGGGGAAAGAGGTTAGAACGATGCAAGTTTGCGCTATCCACGAGCCAGATACGTGGATAACGCCATACCAGCGCTACTTGGTAGATGCCATGCTTCCAATGGACTCAACGGAAGACAGAAAGACAAAGAAAAGCTCCAGCAAGTTTACCCTCATTGACGGCGAGCTGTACAGGTTCGGATTTACACACCCTCTTCTTGTATGTGTACACGGAGAGAAGTGCACGAGAATTATGGCCTAGCTCCATGAAGGGATTTGTGGAAGCCACATCGGGGGGCGAGCTCTGGCGACAAGGACTGTCCGTGCAGGCTATTACTGTCCCACAATGAGGGAAGATTGCAAGAGATATGCCCAGCGCTGCAAGCAATGCCAGCAGCACGCCGATTGGCACAAGGCGCCCCCAGAAGAGTTGAAGTCAATCTACAGCCGCTGGCCGTTCCACACGTGGGGAATCGACATTCTGGGACCTTTCCCGTTGGCGATCAGGAAAATGAAGTATTTGGTCGTGGCGATCGAATACTTCACGAAATGGATTGAGGCAGAACCAGTAGCCCAGATCACCGTGCACAAAATCCAGAGTTTCGTGTGGAAGAATATTGTGTGTCGTTTTGGAGTGCCCAAGCGTCTAGTATCGGACAACGGGACTCGGTTCGCAAGCCACCTGTTGAAGAAGCTGTGCGAGGACATCGGGACACAACATGTGTTTGCTTCCGTGGAACACCCGCAAACGAATGGGCAAGTGGAGTCTGCTAATCGGGTTCTATTGAGAGGATTGAAGAGGAGGTTGGAAAAGGCCAAGGGGTCTTGGGCTGAGGAAGTTCCCCGCATAGTGTGGGCATACCATACCACCGAGCAATCAGGAACCCACGAAACCCCATTTAGTTTAGTGTATGGGTGCGATGCGATGATTCCAGTCGAAATCCAGGAAAGCTCGCTGAGATTCCAGAACTTCGTGGCGGAAGACTCGAACGAAGAAAGGAGAATGAATTTGGATTTGTTGGACGAGGTCAGGGAGGAAGCACGGGTGAAGGCCGAGGCAGTAAAGAGAAGAGTTGAGCGTAAGTACAACTCCAAGATAAAGCCGAGGCAGTTTAGGGACGGTGACCTGGTGATGAGGAAGGCCCACCAGTACGAGATGGAAAACAAATTGTCACCCAACTAGACAGGACCATTCAGAATAACCGAAGCACTCAGGAACGGCGCCTACCGCTTGGAGACGCTGGAAGGAGGGGCGATTCCTCGCACTTGGAACGCCACCCATGTCAAGTTTTACTACAGTTAAGGCATTGTAAGTAGCAATTAACTCGAACAATTTAAGATGTATTAGTTTAAACAATTTTTCAAGGGGGCACTCTTTTTTCCCTAAGGAGGGTTTTTAATGAGGCCACCCAATAAAGAAGGTTTCGAAGTTTATCGCAGTTTCCCAGTTATTAAGTTTGCATGTTGTTTGTTTTTCAAGCTTGTGGGGAAAGATTTTATGGCCCTTGCGTAGTTTTAAGCAATGGTAAATCCAAATCGCATGCATCCAGTACAAAATTTTTGAAACATGAAGTGTTAAACCCTCATCGCCACCCGACGATTGGAGGTGCAAGTTCAAGTTTTAAGTCCTCATCGCCACCCGGCGATCAGAGGCACAAGTATCAAATTTTCCGACCGCCACCAGGTGAGAAAAGATTTAAAAAGACCTCCTCGCCTCGAGCGAGTGTAGGCGAGAAAAAGATTTAAAAAGACCCCCTCGCTTCGAGCGAGTGTAGGCGAGAAAAGAGTAAAAGCCCTCCTCGCCCTGAGCGAGTGCAGGCAAGAGCAGATCAAAGACCTCTTTGCGTGAGCAAATTGAGGCAAGTTGAAAGCCCTCAACACACCCAAGGGGGGAGGAGATGTAACCCCTGGGCAAGTCGAGGCATCAGAAAAAGTCCTTCTCACCCTCGAGTGAGTTGAGGCAGGATGAAGCTGAAAAGTCAGGGGTGTTAATAATCTTAAGTATGGGAAAGGAGGGTTGGAGAAAAAAAAACTCCTTTCCCTCGAGTGAAACACCAATATTGACCTAGTAAGACCAGCTAAATTAGAAGTTAAAGGGTGGTCGGGGGAAGTTCGCAGAGGACACCTCACCACCTAAATCATTGTTCTAAAACTCAGGGAGGTAGAGAAGGATCTGAAAGGCGGCTCTACCCCCAGATGAGGGAACAATGGTTTAAGCTATCTCAGGTTAAGAACTCAGGGAGGTAGAGAAGGATCCGAGGCGGCTCTACCCCCAGATGAGGGAACAATGGTTTAAGCTATCTCAGGTCAAGAACTCGGGGAAGGTAGAGGGAGATCCGGAAGGCAGCTCTCCTTCCAGATGAGTAAAGGTGGGGCCATGTGATGGTCCCGCAGGGGACATTTGCAGTTAAAGGGAAATGGTGTTGTCGAAAACCCATGGCTTGGGATTGAAATAGAAAGAGCATTACGCGGCGAGAGCCAGATCAGCGAAGTTTTGGGCGATAACGTAGAAGTTAGCTTGTCCTTCGGCAGATCGGGCGAATGGGATTGCAGATATTAAGATCGACCCACGCCCTTATTGCCAAGTAAGTGGTTTCGCGTTAAACGTTATTGCCACAGACTTACCGTTTTGCTTAAGTTAAGTTGATTTCCAGAGAATTAAGCGCCAGTTTGTGCTAAGTTAATCAAACTGAGTAAAAGCCAACCAGTCGAGCTAGTTAATCGCACAACAGATAAAATTAGAAGTCATAAATATATACACATGTATATCAAATAGTTCGAGCGGAAGGAAAATTATTACATACAAGTCAAGATCAGATACAAGAGTTTTCAAAGGCAGTAAAGTAGAAGTGGCAGATGGGAGCGCAAGTTAAGTCGGTGGCATGATCTTGCCATCCACCACTTCATTGTACACCGAAATTTACGAAAGGTCAAGAATGGGAAATTTACAGGCGAATTGCTCCAAAGCTGCTCCAAAGCCGGAAGTAAGAACTTGGGCAGCCTCAAGCTGAAGGTCGTCGATCTTTGTCTTGAACCCGTTGTTCTCTTCGCGAACCCGGGTGACTTCAAGTTCAAGTTCATCGACTTTCTTCTTGAATCCGCTGTTCTCTTCACGAACTCGAGCAAGCTCGGTGGCCATTTCGCTCAGCTCTTTGGTTGCCTTATCCCGGTCTTGTTCGACTTTACCCAGAAGAGTCTCCCTCTCAATCGACCTCTTCTCCATGTTGGCCATCTTTTGGGCGTCGGTTTTCTTTGCCTCCTCCAACGTGGCAATTTTCTCCCTCAGAGGGACGATTTTGTTCCTCAGCTCGACGACGTCCTGAAGTTTATCATGAAGTTTCTTGCGCAGTTCTTTATTGTCCTTACCCACGCCTTGCATCATCATGTCGCACTTGATCTTCTCGGCTTCGGCTCTCGCAGTGCTCGCCACCTCCTGATGGATGCGACAATCAAGCTCAAGTTTCTCTAAGGAGCCCTGCAGCCCTTCGGCGACGATTTGAGGGAGGCACTTGTCGGCCATGGCGTGTAGGCGCACGTTAAAAGTTCTCAAGGCTTCTTGAAGGGAAGCTGGGAGGCCCGGTGTTGGAGGAGGAGGTGGGGGCTGGTGCTCACCACCACCCTCGCAAGGTTGGATGGCGAGGGGAGTCTTGAGGCGTGGTGATGAGGTGGTAAGTTCTTCGGCGGGTTGAGAAGAGGCTTGCGTATCGGCAAGTTGTTCAGGCACAGCTTCAGCAACTGAGGCGTTTGAAGCAAGAACGTCCCCAGCGGACTCGAACGGCGTGGAGGCGCTGGGGGGTTCTCGACGAAGTCTGGGACGGCACTCTCAGTTGCTGGGGGCTCGATCGCAGCTCTCCTTTTCCTCTTGCAGACTAGCCCATCCTCGGTGCTTTTGTCTGCCTCTTCGTCCGACACCACCCTGGGGGCTTTCCTCTTAGCCTTTTTGATTGGCAGTTCTTAACGCTGGGGGGCTGGAAGAGCAGCGGTAGCGGGTGGGCCGACTGGCGGAGATTGGCCTTGGGCAGCTGCGATCTCTGCAACAGAGTTCAGAACAGTTTGGGAGCTCGCTGCGAGATTTTGGAGCTTGGCTATAGAGTGTAGCTTAGCCATCCTATCCTTCCCCAGCATCATATCTGCATAAAGAGGCCAACAGTTACCAACCAACACAAAGATTCGACAGTTAATAATGCACAGGAAGTTAGCAATGCTCAGGAAGATAATCAGTGTATGACAATGCATGGGGAAAGTTAAAACCATACGCAAATCAGAAAGGCAACATCAGGTGAAGGCAGGGCGATGCAAGTGTAAACTAGGGAAACCCAAGGACTTAGGGACAAACCTATGTGAACATCCAGCTGGCCTTCGTGAAACTCGTAGGCGATGATGGATGAAGTAGGTAGAGTCACGTTGGAAGAGCCAACTCTCTTCCAGAAGTTGCACAAGTCCTTGTCGAGCTCCTTCATTTTTTCTGGCTCCCTGGCCTTCCTGAAGCTCGACTCTTTCTTCCCCTTATTCACCCAGTACAAGGGAAACCCGTCAAGGAGGGAGGGGTCTCGGTCGTTGCAGCAAACACGAACGAACCTTCCCTTCCAGTCCTTATAAGATTGCTGGAAGATGGAAAGGATAGAACTTCCGGCGACCCCATTGAGGCTAACCCATAAACGATCGCTCGGGTTCTTAGCCTCGAACAGGTAGAGGAACACGTCAACTGAGGCCGGATGCCCCAAGTGTGCACATACGATTTGGTAGGCCCAGACGAACGCCTAGCTGTTGGGATGAAGCTGGGCGGGGGCTATATCCAGCTCGGTCAGGAGCTCCCTCTCGAAGCGGGTGAAGGGGAATCGGAGTTTCACTTTCTTGAACATGGTGGCGTAGATGAAGCAGAAGGGGCCGCCGTCGCTCCCCTGGTTATCAGTGCAGATAGGCTCGCCAGGAGGACAAGGGTGCACAGACACTTTGTCATCGTGTTCCTTGTTGAAAGAAAGGTGAGTTTGGTCACCTTTCTTGAGACGGAGGATATCGCCTTCAGAGTTGATGGATGAAGACTCACCCAACAGGGTTGCGGAGGCCCACGGATATAATTGCTTGTAGTTGGGAAGGGGCCTCACAGCTACGCTGGTGTGGGGTGGGTTTGGCTGCGCTTGGTTGGGTTGAGAAGGCGCGGGTCTCACAGCCTGGCTCGAAGGGACGTTGGGGTCCCTTGGGGGGTCGCGGGAGGAGGAAGGGTTTGCCCTACGGGTGTTCGCTGGAGGGTTGCGAGGAGATGGAGGAGGGTTTGGTGTAATTTTTGAGCGAGCCATCAAAGAAACTGCAAGAAGACGCAGAGTTTGTAAGCGGAGAGACTCAACAGAAGGGAAGGAGATAGAAGAACAAGGGGGGCTCGCAGAGAAAATGTTCAGAAAACCTAAACGCAGAAAAGAAAAGCAAAAACAGAGAAAACATCCCACAACGTATGCTCCAAACAGTTATTGGATGATGCAAACCGATTGAAATGCAGCAAACATCAGTAGAAGTGATAAAAAAGTTACCTTTAGATGATCAGAAGAGCGTTCAGAAAGATGGTGATTGAGGGGACGAAGCGTTCTCTGGAGTATTTTCTCTGGAGTATTCAGGGGGTTTGGAATGAAGAAGAAGATAATGAAACAGTGAAGTGGCGCGAAGGTTTTAAGAATTTCGAACGTTGCGAGAAGCGCAAACGGCAATAAGTAATGGCCGTTGATGCGTCCACGTGTCGCGCAATCGAGGGGTTTGGTGAAATGTTAAATCAGTGAACAGAATGAGAGCCAACGCGCGGTGCCACGTTGGTCGCCGAAATTTCGACTCTTTAGTCTTTTCGCTGGTCAAATCACAACTCAAGACTGGGGGGCTTGTGTATTGACCAGGTCACCGGGTGCGATGACGTGTGATGACGTGCTCAGCAGGACATGTGGACAAGAGAAAAAGGGATGGTTCTGAAGTGTACATGGTCGCCGTTTGGAGAAGTGGCTTTTTGCGGTGCACATGATCAATTGTCGCCGCAAGAAGCACATCGCCGGTTGTCGCCAGGTTGGTTTCGTTACCGTGTTAGACCACAGAAGATCAGGTGGTCTGACATCGCCGCCAGAAGCACATCGCCGGATTCCCAGTAAACTCAGTTGAAGTTGCTGGGGGTGCAGGCGAGGAAGTTCAAGTGTGTAAGTTCAGTCAAGATGATTGTTACGCCAGCATGAGGTGTGAAGGTTAAATGAGTTGGAGTAAACAGCTTGCTCCTCGACGACGGGATTCCCAGAGTGGACGTTCGTCGATGGCGAGTTCCTCTCAGTTAGAACATGCATGGTGTGGCAAAGAGGAAGGTGGCACCTGCGACAAGCGATATCACAGAGATGGTGTACTTTGTTGCATCCGATACTCGCCTTGTCAGGTGGCGTTCCAGAGCGTGTTACGTGCTAGGTTGCACCTTGAATAGGAGACTTGGTCGCGTAACTGCATGCCACATAGAAATGGTCCTCAAGTTACCCCAACCCAGATGACGACACGTGTAGGGTTGGATGCTACCTGTTACCCCAATCCAGATGATGACACGTGTAGGGTTGGATGCTACATAGAAATGACGCTCGAGTTATCCTAGCTCAGATGATGACACGTGTAGGGTTGGGTACTACCTGCTACCCCAGCCCAGATGATGACACGTGCAGGGTTGGATGCGAGCCACGTGTCCAAAGCATAACGGCCTGGAGAGAGAAAAAACCTAGCTATAAAGGTAAATTTAACAGAATTTGCAGAGGTACGTTTTCATTACGGCTCATTGCTAGGGTTGTGTGCACTTTAGTACGGTTCTACAGAGTATATTTTTCTCTGAGTTTTGGGTGTTCGTGTCACTGACTTGAGCGTCGGAGCGGCACCAGCCGCAGAGGCGCCACCTTGTGTTTTTCAGGTTCCCAGAGAGACTATTTCTGGTGTGGACTCGAAGGGCACGTGGCGTGAAGCTAGTGAGCAAAATCGTGACAAGGCAATGCTCTTGCACTAGGTTAACCGGCAGGAACATATTCTTAACTTTGGAGACGGATAAAACAATTGTAAACATTAAATAGAAGGATTTATCTGATGAATATATATATTATAAAATTACTTATCACAAATGTAGATTTATTAAAAAAATTATAATTTAAACCCAACTGTATATCAAATTGAATAAAAAAGAAATTTACATCTAATTATATATTCATATCTTATAGGATTTTCAAAACAACACATAAAATATTAACCATTTATACTAAAGATATATAGACGTTGAAAGGTCACATAGCAAGAGAGTGATAATAAATTCAACAAATATTTATGTTGATAAATAATAATATATATACTCTATAATATCATATAAAAAAATTATTCATTAAATTAAGATATATATGTTAAAAGAGCAATATACCGTCATTAAACAATAAAAAGACAAATAATTTATAATATTTAATTGTATTTTTATTTTAATATTAACTAATATGTTACATTTCCTTTGAAATGAAAATAAGCATTGTGTAAAAAAATATATCAATTTTTTTATTTATTTAAGTGATACTTCAACTTTTATAAAAAAAATTTCACATAGTTCCAACAAACAAAAAACCACACCACAAATTTCTCATAATAGTGATTGTTTCACTCATAAACCATCCACGGAACTAAAAACTCTGGACCTTACATTAGGAAAGTACTATTTTCCAAAAAATTGATAGTTATATAGTGATATAATTGGATTTTGTTCTTGTCGGTTGACTCGCTCCGCCGGTTTACCCTAACAAATCCTACCGCCCTTCGGTCTTGCCTGAGAAACGTGCTTTCTTTGATCAAGAAACCTCTCACTTGCAAAAGACAAAAGGGCGTCCTAGTGGTCGTTTGCACTCCGACGCTCAAGTCAGTATTAGGGCAAAGAAACACCAAGTGTGTATATTAGCTTCTGTTCCCGCCGGTTGACCTGGGTCGTCTTTATGCGTGGCTTGTCCTCACGATCTATGGCACCTCCGTTTTGCTCCGTCTATGAGTACTTGAAAAGAAGTGAACAAAGGGGCGCCCTCGCGGCCGTTTACACTCCGACAATCAAGTCAGCTAGCAAGAAACATCAAAGGTGACGCACCTTCGTATCGAACACCGTGACTGGATGCTCTGAAGGTGGTCGAAAATACTGAGTAACTAATGTTGTGTTGCCCTAATTGTCTGTGCGCACAGTGGGTGCGTCGTGAAACAATTAGGGTTTTTTGGTGACTCTGTGTAACTGTGAGAATTAGGTTAAAACTTTTCCTCTCCCTTTTAAACGTCCCAAGGCCCCTTTTTATACACCTCTCGCATTTAAAGCGCGTTAAAGCGCATTGAAAGCATATAAAAATATCCCTTGAAACGTTCGAATCTTAACTGAATTAACACGTACCTTAGCGAACTTTTAGGAACACCTCGATGTTTTTAGTGCTTATTGCCACGTGTCCTTCTGACTTGATCGTTACGCTTCGTGGAGGGCCTTACAACGTCATAACCCAACTTAGGGATAATCCATCGTGTAAGTCCCCCCTTCTTGGAGTGCATTTGCGCAAGGGGGTGATTTTCTGGGTGCCAACTCATGCGCCTCAGCCTCAAATTAGTTGCCCTGGGAGCGTACCTACCTTTTTCTCGTACCATGCACGTGGTTCTCCCCTGGGCGTGGGTACTTCACGTGTCAGGTTACCCCTCACTGGTACTAGAACTGTGGCCTTGAAGCCACCTTTCTCTTCTCTTTATTACTGTTCTGAGGTACTGAGGCCTCTCGCGGAGTCGCCCCCTCCACGGTCTTTCTTACCCATGGGTATCGGGGAGCGGCACCGGCGATGCCTTAACCTGGCGACGCCTCATCTTGGCGACGTCTCACCTTGGCGACGCCTCACCTTGGCGACGCCTCACCTTGGCAATGCCTCACCTTCGCGACGCCTACGCCTGGCGATGCCTCACCTTGGCGACGCCTCGTCTGAGCGACGCCTACGCCTGGCGACGCCTCAAGTGGTCAACCTGTTGACTTCCTCCCCTTGGGCCCCTTGAGGGGTCCCACCATATGTTGACTTTCAGTTTGACTTCGACTTTGGTCAACGCCCGGGGACGGGACGGTACACAAGCCCCCCAGTCTTGAGCTGACACTTGTTTCAACAAAAAGACTAAGGCCTCGCCCTCGCATCCATGTGGCATTCCTGCTGACGTGACATTCCCTTGATCAGTTGATGGGACGCTCTCTGAGCGGCTGACACGACATTCTCTACATTGAGGATGTGACACTTTAAGTTATGCTTTAATCTCTTGACACGTGGCTTCATCGCACGGCCATCTCAAGTTAACGTTATATCTTTAAAAAACGCGCGCTTCAAACCACTGTTTCATTCACTCTTTGCATTCCTTCTTACTGTTCATCTTCGCTGTAATTTCTGCGACTCTTGCGCTCTTCCTCTTCACGAAAGCTCGCGTCTTTTCAACTTCCAACCACAAAGGTATGGTTTTTCTACTTCGATCCCCCTTGCACTTTACTGTATTGATCTCATAACTTCCTGGGCCTGTTTATTTCTTCTGCATTTCTCTGTTCTTCCCCTTTCCTCTGCTTTCTCGTTTTTCCCTCTTTTCTGGATTTCTCGCGTGGGTAGGGTTTTTCTAGGGTTTCTCTTCCCCTTTATGTCTTAACATCACTTGCTGAACCCTTCCTCTTCTTCATTCTTCAGCTCTTCTCATCAAACTATGGCGCGTACAAAAACAACGCCCAACCCTCCCTCAAATGAGCTCTTGGCTGAGTGCACTAGCCTAACCACCGTAGAAGACGTGGTGAAGCACCAGGGTGACCCACATCTATACAACTTTAACGCCTTCCGTAGCACCTACGACTCCCACATCTCTGTTCGCCATGACACCCCTGGGGAACCAGTATGTGTGGACAACCAGTTTAATGGCAGGAAACCCTTCATCTTCATGTACCAAGCGGTTTTCAAGCGCGTTGGTGTGCGCCTTCCCTTCACATCCTTTAAGAGGGAGTTACTCACTGAGATTAACACAGCCCTTGCCCAGCTATACCCCAACAGCTGGGCCTTCGTCAGGGCTTTTCAAATCCTATGTGGGCACCTGGGCGTCCCATTTTCAGTGGACGTTTACCTTCATTTATTTGAAGTGAAGAAGCAGGGGAAGAGCCTCTGGGTAAGCTTCTCTGGAATTGCGGAAGAGTCCTCCTAACCCTCTTCCAGAACTCCTTCAAGGGTTGGAAAGGCCTCTTTTTCAGGGTGTGTGCGAACAAGCGCAACCCCACAGCTCTTGATGGGTTCCCCCTGTATTGGACGGAAAAGCCCAAATTGGTCAAACCCAAATCTTTGGACGAGCTATCTTCCTCCGACAGGTGGGTGTGCGAGACCTTGGTTGGCCTGAAGATCGTTTTCAACACGTTGAAGCTCATAACTTGTGAGTTCAACGCGCGCACCTTGTCTTCATACTTTGGTAGGGAAACTTCCCCCTTTCTTTGTCCTCCCTATCCTTGCCTCTTAATCGTGCTTTCTATGACTCATGCATGCAATGCTTGACTGTTTTAATTTCTATACTTGCTGTTGATCCGCAAATTTTCCTTAATAGCAGAGTTCATATTCTGTATTCCAAATTTCCGCGTTAATATCAGCCCTAACCTTTGTTGCTTGGTTTGTTTGGTGCAGCGTCAGTGATGGATTCCGCCACGTGAATTGAATTGGCCAGGTCCTTGAAGGCTCGTTTTAAGGCAAAGGGCGGCGCCTCCAGCACCTCCCCTATACAATCCAATTTGTTGCCACCATCTCCACTACCCCATACTGCCGAAACACCCAGCTCTCCCCATTCCCTACAAACACCAAACTCTCCTCTCACACTCCAAACACCCAAATCACCCCCTCCCATTGCTGCAGTCCTACTGGTTGTAGCTGGCACTCCTCCTACAGCCCCCCTTGACAAAGGCAAGAGGGTGCTCACCATCTCCTCCGAGGATGAAGACTCGGATGTGGGACCTGCCTATAAGAGGAGGAGGACGAACCGTATTGTTTACTCACGCTCCCCCTCGCCTCCACATGGGGGGTCTTTGATGAACAACCCTCCCAACGCCACGTCTCCTTCACCATCTCCCTCGCCACTAACAGTCCAGGAGGAGGGGGTGCTGGAGTCTGTGCCTTTACCAACACCAACACCAACACCAACACCAATACCAACTCCAACACCCGCCGCCCCAACACCTGCCTTAGAGCTTATAGCAATTCCCCCCCATCATGCAGCTGATGAGGGGTTTCAATGAGAGGCTGTCACCAGGTGAGTCTTCTGGAGTGCCACGGTCAGAGGGCATGCCTTACTACCTGTGGGCCTTCTTGGCTGTCGCCCTTGAGTGGCGCGCCCAAGCAAAGTCCAAGGCCGACGAGGCACGCACCCTCCAAACTCTCCGACAGGAAGTGGCTACCCTGAAGGAAGAAAAGGAGAGCCTGTGCCGTGGCTGGGTGTGCCAAGAGGAGGTTTACAAAGCCTCTTTGAGAAGTGCCTGAGAGGTCAATGCGGAAGCCTACAAACGGCTACATGACGTAGGGCAAGCTGACACTGAGCTCCTTGCACAGGTGGCGTCTCTCCAATCCAAAATCGTTGCTCTTGAAGCGGCGATGCGAGCTTCCGAGGCATGGCCAGTTCCAGACCGAATTGAGCAAGCTCCAAGTGGAGAAAGAAGTTCTTGAGAAGCAGCTAGCCTCCGAGGACTCCGCGATCGAGGAGTTGGAGAGGGCCAAGAAAGAGCTTATTGCGGAGAGGGAAATTCAGGACTCCACAATCAAAAGAATGGAGCAGGCCAAAGGGAAACTTATCGACGATATGCCCGATACCTTTCCAGTGGGTTTCAAGGAGGCCCTAGCTCAAGCCGCCTGTGAAAACCCGGGGATTGACACCTCCAACTGCAGCCCTTTCAGCCATATTGTCGATGGGAAGGTTGTCCCCCTCGACCTTGGGGAGTGAACTTATGCATATCTTGAACCCTTTCCCTGTAACTTGGTATATACATTTGAATTTATTTGTAACTCTGACAATTGGCTCTCGTTTAAATACTTATTCGACCTTTGTCTTTACATCCTTGTGTGCTTTAACTTCTCTTACACCTTTTATTTGTTTCTGTCTTCTTTACTATATCGAATGCGTTTCCCTCGATACATCTCTTCATCGTTTCACCTTTACCTCTTTAGGTAACACGTGACTTCTCCTCTTGTTCTTTCTTTCTAAGTCGTACCGCCTACCCTTCTCTTGGTCTCTTCACTCAGAAACTGGCTTGGCCTTCGTATCTGCGAGGAGTCTTCCTCATGAAGGCGTCGCTTGCCCCGCCATTGCCCAAAAGGACAAAGGAGGATTTAATTTCACGTACTTTCTGGCCTCTGGCACTTGTGCTTTCACGTTTCTTCTTCTTCTTGCTCTTTGATTTTCTCTGGCCTTCTGGGCTCGTGAAAGTTTTCAGCTTGCTCTCTACCTTACCTGTTTCGAGCCCCTAGGCGCTTACTACCAAAGGTCTCGCTCTCATCTCTCTTCTAGCCTCGACATCGCTCGAGGGCGAGGAGGACTTATGATGTGATTCCACTAGCCATATAGAGAATGATTCTTGACATTCTTAGGAATCACCTTGAGCTGGACATTATAGAGGCACTTTTCTTAGAGTTGGATCATTGTTCTAAGACAAGAACTCACCAAAAACTAGTACCAAATCCCAAACTCATTTGGATGCTCCACATATTGTCAAATTGAATCAACAAAGAGAGGTAAAATTGAAAGGACCAAACAGAATTGAACTAGCAAACATATGAACTGAACAAAAGTGTAATTAAAAGACAAGAACAGAACATAGGTGCTGGAAAAAAAATAGAAAAGCCGAACCAAACAACTCAAGAACACAAGACAACATGAACAATTGAAAGAGAAGGAAGGAAGGAGAAGAGAGTGCTCATGAAGATGGAAGAATGTTGGATGATCTCGCCACTAGAAGTGTGGAATGCTCCTAGATGAGAGTGATGTCGCCACTTGAGGACTCCAATGATCCATCAAGATAAGACTAGAGAAGAAGGCTCCAAAAGCTCTCCAAAGTTCACTCAAAATTTGAGTAGAGTTTTCTTAGATTAATTCCAATCTGAAATTTACAAAGAGAGCACCTCTATTTATAGCCTAAGGTGCTGAAATGTAAGCTACACAAATTCAAAAAACTCCCTCCTAAAAAGCTTCTAGAATTTGCGCCTAAAACAAAGCATGAGGAAGGTGTGATCCCTTCTCTCACTTTGGCACCTACTTATTTACTCCTACACCTATCTACTCTAAGACTCTTAACTAAAGATTAAAAGATGCAACAATAGAGGTTTCTAATGTTTCCCTCTAAGCACCTTCAACAATATTCTTTATTATTTAATACTTGGCCTTGCCCTTCATAGGTGGGTTTGGGCTTGGGCTTTGGGCTACTGACCACAAATACTTATTTACTCCTACACCTATCTACTAACACACCCCCCCTAAGACTCTTAACTAAAGATTAAAAGATGCTTTAACAATAGAGGTTTCTAATGTTTCCCTCTAAGCACCTTCAACAATATTCTTTATTATTTAATACTTGGCCTTGCCCTTCATAGGATGGACTTGGGTTTGGGCTTGGGCTTTGGGCTTGGGCCTCTCTTTATTTTATGTCTTCTTTTAATTTTGAGAAGACTAGAAGGAAGAACTTCAAGTGTGATGGTGAATTGCCTCTTCCTTCATTAATATAAACCTCCTTTACTTGACTCTCATCAACTTATCTTTACCTGTACTGGGTGTCCACGCTCGAGGAGAGACCTGCTCTGGGTGTCCTCAGCGTATCTATACACTTTGGACAAAAGTCGTGCTCTGGTGCCCACGCCTATGGAGTGGCCTATACAACAACACCGTATCATCCATGGAGTGTCTAAAACACTAGGGCAACTTGGCCCTTATCTCTTTGCGTTTGGTGCCCACGCCTGAAGAGAGGCCTACTACAGCAGTGCCGTATCGTCCTCAGGGTGTCTAAAGCACCAAACACAGGGGCTAGCTATTCATACTTGAGGAGGGGGCATCCCGAAGGAATCCCTTAACCCCTACTCAGGGACTAGATACCCGGATTTTAACTTACACTAACATCTGGTACCGGGGCTAGCTATTCATACTTGAGGAGGGGGCGTCCCGAAGGAATCCCTTAACCCCTGCTCGAGGACTAGGCACCAGGGTTTTAACTTACACTCCACATACCTGTTATCTTGCTTTGCGTCTGACCTCTGCCTCTTTATCTGGCGATGCCTACTTCTGGCGACGCGTTATCTTGGCAACGCCTCATCTCGGTGACGCCTCATCTTGGAGACACCTTATCTTTGCGACGCCTTATCTCGGTGACGCCTCATCTCGGCAACGCCTCATCTTGGTGACGCCTCATCTTGGCGACGCCTTATCTTGGTGACGCCTTATCTTTGTCTTTGTTTCTTTGATCTTTGATCTTTGATCTTATATAAAAGGGAAAAACTATGGCAGGAATATCTTAAACTTTTCTTTTCTTTATTTGGGTGACCTCGTTAAAAAACCCCGGGGAGGGAAAAAGAGTGTCCCCTTTACAAAATTTGAACTAAAATAAAACTTTAGATTCGCCGCATGCCAACTACGTGGGATGGGGCCTCCTTCTAGAGTCTCTAACTTATATGAACCGTTCCCTTTGGCTTTGATTACTCTGAACGGTCCAGTTCACTGGGAGACAACTTGTTTTCCAACTCGTTAGGGTGAGCCTTCCTCATGACCAGATCACCAAACTGGAATTGTCGCAGCTTCACCTTAGAGCTGTACTGACGCTCCACTCTTCTTTTCACAGCCTCAGCTTTGATTTTCGCCTCTTCTCTAGCTTCGTCTATCAGATCTAGGTTCACCTTCCTTTCTTCGTTGGACTCTTTTGTCACGAAACCTAGGAAACGAGGCGAGCTCTCGTGGATTTCCATTGGGATCATGGCATCCGACTCATACACTAGGCTGAAAGGCGTCTCCATGGTGGAAGATTGAGGCGTGGTGTGGTATGCCCATACGATCCTTGGTACTTCTTCTGCCCACGCCCGTTTAGCTTTCTCTAATCTGCTTTTCAAACCTCTCAACAAAACTCTATTAGTTGACTCGACCTGCCCATTCGTCTGGGGGTGTTCGACTGATGCAAACACCTGCTTGATTTCTACCTCTGTACACAGCTTCCCCAACTGTTGGCTCGCGAACTGGGTGCCATTATCTGAAATAAGACGCCTCGGCACCCCCAAACGACACACAATGTGCTTCCAAACAAAGTGTTGTACCTTGTGCGTAGTGATCTGTGCCACTTGTTCTACCTCTATCCACTTGGTGAAGTATTCGATGGCAACGATCAAGTACTTCATCTGCCTTATTGCCAATGGGAACGGGCCTAGGATATCAATTCCCCAAGTATGGAAGGGCCATGGGCTGTATATGGATCTCAGTTCCTCTGGCGGCGCCTTGTGCCAATCAGCGTGCATCTGACACTGCTTGCAACGTTGGGCGTATCGCACGCAGTCCTCTCTTACTGTTGGCTAGAAAAAACCTGCACGTATTACCTTGGATGCCAAGGATCTTCCTCCCACGTGGCTCCCACAAATACCTTCACGGAGTTCAGCCATTATCCTGGTGCACTCGTTGCCACTTACGCACGTCAAGATAGGGTGCGTAAACCCGTGTCTGAATAATATCCCATCCACTAAGGTGTACCTCGCGGCGTTCCTCTTGATCTTCTTGCCCTCTTCTGGTTCCGCTGGGAGGATTCCATCCGCTAGGTATCGTCTGTAAGGGCCACCCTGTTGTCTGCAACAAACTTTCGCGGCGTTTTGAGGGTCTCTTGGATTACAGTCCTCTACCTTCCCCCCTTGCCCGAGCTGGCCAGCTTGGCAAGCAGGTCAGCTCTGGCATTCTGCTCCCTAGGGACGTGCACCAGCTCAAACGCAGCGAAGGCTCTCTTCCACACCTCGGCGTACCTCAAGTATGCGGCCATCTGTGGATCCTTTGCCTGATACTCCCTCGTTACTTGCCCTGTGACCAATTGTGAGTCACTCTTTGCTAGGAGGCTCTGAGCACCCATTTCTTTAGCCAAAAGCATCCCAGAAAACAACACCTCGTACTCTGTCTGGTTATTGCTCCCTTTGAAGGCGAAGCGTAAAGCTTGCTCAATCAACACGCCATTAGGGCCCTCCAAGATTATTCCCGCGCCACTCCCTTGCTGGTTGGAAGATCCATCCACTTAGAGCATCCACTGTGACCCTAACTCCACCTCTTGAGGGTCCCCTCCTGGTGAGAGCTCTGCCACGAAGTCAGCATAGACTTGCCCTTTCATGGACCCCCTGGGTTCATACTGGATATCAAACTCCGATAGCTCTACCGCCCAACGAACCATCCTCCCTGCTACATCTGGCTTTTGAAGTACTTTCTGGATGGGGAGGTTTGTCATCACCACCACTATGAAGCTGTGGAAATAGTGGCGGAGCCTTCGGGCTGAGAACACCACTACTAGTGACTAGTACCTCAATTCTGGGCCTTGCAAGGCCTTGCTTACGAAGTAAATGGGCTTCTGCACTTCGTCTTACTCCTGGACCAGCACAGAACTAATGGCCCACTCTGTTACCGCAAAGTATAATCGGAGGAGGATGCCTACTTGTGGCTTGCAAAGCACCGGTGGCATCGCCAAGTACTCCTTCAACTTGAGGAACGCTGCTTCACACTCATCCGTCCATGCAAAACGGCTATTCCTCTTGAGGCATTGGAAATAAGGGTGGCCTTTCTCCCCTCGACCGGACACAAACCTAGACAAAGCTGCCATCCTCCCAGTCAATTGCTGGACTTCTTTTACTGAGGTTGGGCTCTTCATGGCTATAATAGCTGCACACTTATCAAGGTTCGCCTCTATTCCCCTTTCAGTGAGCATAAACCCCAAGAACTTCCCTGCTTCCACGCCAAAAACGAAATTTTCTGGGTTTAATTTGAGGCGATACTTTGATATGGTAGCAAACAGCTCTTCCAGATCTGCTGCGTGCTGCCCTTTCTCGTGTGAAGTCGCCACCATGTCATCTACGTAGGCCTGCACGTTCCTTCCCAGCATGGTTGCAAGGACCTTGTCCATCAGCCTCTGGTAGGTGGCGCCTGCATACTTCAACCCAAATGGCATCACTTTGTAATAGTAACTATTCGTCTCCGTCATGAACGCCGTTTTGCTCTCATCCCTGGGATGCATCTTGATCTGATTGTAACCTGAGAATGCATCCAAGAAACTCAACATCTTGCAGCCCGAGGCGCTATCCACTAATGCTTCGATGTTGGGCAGTGGGTACGAGTCTTTGGGTTATGCCTTGTTCAGATCTGTGAAGTCAACGCACATCCTCCATTTCCCATTTGCCTTCTTCGCTAGAACTACGTTGGCCAGCCACTCAGGGTATTGTATCTCTCTGATGTGCCCAGCGCTTAGCAGTTTCTGCGTCTCTTCCTTCACGATGAGGCATCGTTCTTCTTTGAACTTCCTCATTCTTTGTCACACTGGGCGAACCTTGGCGTCCATGGTAAGATGGTGACACAAAAAATCTGGGTCGATGCCTGACATGTCCGCCACAGTCCACGCGAATGCATCTAGGTGGCGCGAGATCACCGCAGCTACCTCTTCTCGTTCTTCCAAGCTCTAGAAGCGTCCTAATTTGAACACCTTACCCCCTATCTGTCTTTCCACCACGTTGTCTACTGGTTGGGGTTGCTCACTTTGCACGTTCTCTGAGCGGGATTCATTCATCGAGTCCTCTTCTATAGGCGTCGCCCTATCGGATGCATCGGGCATCGCCTCCTCTGACTCTTCTTCTGTGGGCGAGGCCTCTCCGTATACTTCTTCCATTGGCGAGGCGTCACCGTATCTCTCTTCTGTGTATGCATCTTCTATAGGCGTCGCCCTTGCAAGTATGGCCTCGACAGGCGTGGACTTTGCGGGCGTCGCCTCTTGCACTAGTTCTAACTCTACTTGCAAATCTGAAACTGGTGGTCGTTCTATCACCATGATCACGCCTCTCTTCGTCTTCAGGCTATTTTCATAGCACTTACGGGCCTCTTCCTGATCTGACTTGATTACGATTACTTTTCCAGTAAGATCTGGTAGCTTCATCTTCATGTGGCGTGTGGAGGACACTGCCTTTCATCTGTTCAAGGCAGGTCTGCCTAACAAGATGTTGTAGGCTGAGTTGGCGTTAACCACCAAGTACCGGATCCTCTCGGTGCGCGACGCCGCTCCATTAGTGAACTTCGTCCTCAGTTCCAGGTAACCACGTACCTCCACTGGGTTATCTGCAAACCCATACAAGCATCCAGTATAGGGTCTCAGCAGGTCGGTTGTTGAAGGTCAACCAAAACATGACGTCTGCAGAACTGCCCTGGTCGACGAGAACCCTATGTACCTTTCTTCCCGCTGTGACTATTGAAATGACCACGAGGTCATTATCGTGTGGGATGACATCCCGCAGGTCAGCCCTTGTGAAAACGAGGTCTGACTCCCATGGGTCATCCGGAAATTCCTCAGCAACTGAACTTACTGACCTCACATATTTCTTACGTTGAGAGGCGGTGGGTCCTCCTCCAGAAAAGCCGCCAGAAATGGTGTGTACTTCTCCGTGAGTCGGCATTTCGTGCGCTTGACCTTCCTCTGGTGTCGCCGTGGCTGTGGTTGTAGTAGACCCAGCGAGATAATCTTTTAGGAAACCATTCTTCACAAGCTCATCCAACTGATAGCCCAGCGCTAAGCAGTTGTTTATATGGTGCCCAAACGCTTCGTGAAATTCGCACCATGATTCTTTGTGAGGTCCCAGCACTTTGTCAGACTTCATCGGTGGCCTCAACCTGTCAGCTATGTTGGGCACAACGATGAGATCTTTAAGTTCCACCAAAAAATTGTGCCTTAGAGGTCTATTTCCCTCTCTCCTTCCTTCTACTCGACCCCTAGGCTGGGTCTTCCTTGCCTCGTAGGTGCTCTTCTTGTCTTGGTTCTTTCTTTCTGTGGAGGCTTCATGGACCCTAGCAGGTTGTGTGCGAATTTGCGCTTTTGGGCGTGTGGGTGAAGCAATTGTGCACTTCTCGTATGCCTCACCCTTAGAGGCAATATGTTCTACCGCCCGACGCCTTACTTCAGCAAAAGTCTTGGGGCGGCTGCGATAGAGTGACTTGCTGAAAGACCCAGGACACACCCCTTTCCTGAATGCGTACACGATCATGGGTTCGTTTGTGGTACCCACCTTCACCACCTGCGCCCTGAAGCGACTTACGTACTCTTTCAGGGTCTCACCTTGATACTGCTTCACGTCGAATAGGTCGTATGAAACTAGGGGTGGGGCCCTCTTGGCTAGATACTGCTCTCTGAATAGCCGCGAGAGCTGTGTGAAAGACATGATGTGACCCTCTGGGAGGCTGATGCACCAATCCATGGCCATCCCAGTCAAAGTGCTCATAAAGAGCTTGCACCTTACGGCATCAGAACTGCCTACCCGCATCATCTGTGTGTGGAATGCAGTGAGGTGCGCCTCAGGGTCCTCCATCCCTGTGAAGGTTACTTTGGGCCCCGTGAATGTGTTGGGGAGTGCTGTCTCTAGGATCGCCTGTGAGAATGGTGTAGAGAATTGTTCCCGCCGGTTGATCTGGGTCGTCTTTATGCGTGGCTTGTCCTCACGAGCTAGGGCACCTTCGTTCTGCTCTGTCTCTGAGTACCTGAAAAGAAGTGAATAAAGGGGCGCCCTCGCGGCCGTTTGCACTCTGACGATCAAGTCAGCTAGCGAGAAACATCAAAGGTGACGCACCGTCGGGTAGGACACTGTGACTGAATGCTCTGAGGGTGGTCGAAAAATATACTCAATGACCAAAGTTGTGCTGCCCTAATCGCTTTGTGCACACAGTGGGTGCGCAGCTAAGACAACTAGGGTTTGTGCTCTGTGTAACGCTACGAGAATTAGGTCAAAACTCGGATTCCTTTCAAATGTCCCAAGGCCCCCTTTTATACAACTTCTACATTTAAAGCGCGTTAAAGCGCATTGAAAGCGTACAAAAATATTCCTTGGAACGTTCGAATCTTAACTGAATTAACGCGTACCTTAGCGAACTTTTAGGAAAGCCTTGATGTTTTCAGCGCTTATTTCCACGTGTTCTTCTGACTTGATCGCGAATCTTCGTGGAGGGCCCTACAGCGCCATAACCCAACTTAGGGTTAATCCATCGTGCAAACCCTCCTTTCTCGAAGTGCACTAGGCGCAAGGGGGTGACTTTTTGGGTGCCAACTCATGCGCCCCAACTTCTAGTCACTCACCTTGGGAGTGTATCTACCTTTCTCTCGTACCATGCACGTGGTTCTCCCTTGGGCGTGGCCCTCTCGTGGGTCGTATCTGTCCTAGGGTTTCCCAGCGGTGGCGTGGGTACTTCACGAGTTAGGTTACTCCCTACTAGTACTAGGATCGTGGCCTTGAAGCCACCTTTTTCATTCTCTTTGTCGCCATTCTGAGCTGTCAAGGAGGCCCGAGCCCTCCTTCTAATGTCTTGACTCAGCTATTGTCTTATCTTGGCGACGCCTTTACCTGGCGATGCCCCAAGCGGTCAACCTGTTGACTTCCTTTCCCTTCTGTGGGGCCCTCGAGCGATCCCACTATGTGTTGACTTTGACTTTGACTTTTGGTCAACGCCCGGGGATGGGACGATACACAAGCCCCCCAGTTTTGAGCTGATAACTTGTTTTCAGCAAAAAGACTAAGCCCTTGCCCTATTGTCCACGTGGTATTCTGATGACGTGTCATTCTCTGATCAGTTGACTTGACATTCTCAACTGACGTGACATTCTCTATACGGCTAATGTGACGTACCTTCGAGTGCTCTGATGATGTGACACTCTTTGAGCGAGAAAGGTGACGCTTTGGGTCTTGCTCTAATCTCGTCACACATGGCTCAATCGCACGGTCAACGCTTGGTGCTCTTTTCGCTTCAAGTTAGCGCTTAATCCTTCGACACGTGGTGCGATCCAGCGGCTGAGGGTGCGCTTCGTTAGCGCTTCTTGAGTTAACGTTATAACTTTTGAAAACGCGCGCTCGAGTCACTGTTTCATCACCCTTCGTATTTCCTTGCACTGTTCATCTTCTCACAGTCTTCTCTGCGATTTCTGCTTTCTCCCTACGCGTTCTCTCTTTTTACCAACCAAACACTCAAAGGTATGATTTTTCTTCTCTGCTTATTCTTGCCCATTACTGCATTAATCTCGTATCTGCCTGGGTCTGTTTATGATTTTGCATCTCCCGTATGCCCTTTTCCATTTCCCTGTTCCTTCCTCCTTGGACTTCTCGTGGGTAGGGGCTTTCTTAGGGTTTCTCTCCCCTTTTCTTCCTTACCTTACTTGCTAAACCTTTTTCTTCCTTACCTTACTTGCTAAACCCTTTTCTCTTCTTCATTCTTCAATTTCTTCATCAATGGCACATACCAAAATGACGACCAACCCTCCACCCCCAAGAGTCAACCATAGGGCCCTTTACCCATGGGCTCCAGTCAAACTGCTTGACGAGCACTCGAGCTTGGTCTCTACGAGAGCTTGGAGGGATCATGTAGGAGAGCCAAGCACCTACGATCATCGTGCATTCGCAAAAAGGCATGATGACGACATCGCAGTGCTCCCTTGAACCTTAAGGGAGCCCGTGTGCGGGGATGAGCGGGCCAACAACGGGGTCCCCTTCTTCTACTTCTATCAAGTGGTCTTTAAACGTATAGGGATGCGCTTGCCCTTCTCCAGGTATGAGAGGGAATTGCTAACGAAAATCAACATTGCCCCAGCCCAACTGCACCCCAACGGCTGGGCCTTTGTCAAGGCCTTTGTCGTATTGTGCGGGTTCTTCGGGTGTGCACCCTCTGTCGACATCTTCCTGCATTTCTTCGAAGTGAAGAAACAGGGGAAGAGCCTTTGGGTGAGTCTCAACAATATCCCTGGAAGGGTGTCCTGCTGACTCTATTCCAGCAATCCTTCAAGGGGTGGAAAGGCAAATTCTTCAAGGTTTGCTGCTCCGACTACGACCCCTCCGCCCTCGACGACTTTCCTCTGTACTGGGTGAAGGAGGTAAAGACCGTGAAGCCCAAGTCGCTGGACGAATTGCCCTCGAGCGATCGAGAGGCTTGTCAAATTTTGACTAGCGTGGGGGGCTTTGACACCGCCACCCTGATAAGTTTAGAGTTCAATGCCGAAGCTCTAGCACAATACATAAGTATGAGAGCTGCCCTCCATAACCTTCTATTCCCTGCTTCTGCCGGATATTTGTTTGATGCATGATTTATATGCTCATTTGTGTTTCAACTTTTAGCTTGTGCCTGACCTCCACTATGTTTGTCTCTTTGGTGCAGATTCTAAAATGGATTCTGCAACACGAGCTGATTTGGCTCGGTCCTTGAAGGCTCGTCTTAGCGCGCAGTCTACAAAGGGCGATGCTTCCAACACCTCCCCCCTTAAGTCCAATCCATCACCACCATCCCTACCATCTCATTCCACCGAAACACCTGATTCCCCCCATTCCCGCCAAACACCAAATTCCCCCCTCACATCACAAACACCTTCCTCAGCCCAAACACCCCACTCTCCTCCAACACTTCAAACACCTTCCTCACCTCTTCCCATTGCTGCAGTCCCACTGGATGCAGCTAGTGCTCCCACCATAGCTCCTCCCGACAAAGGCAAGAGGATGCTTGTCGTGTCTTCCGAGGACGGCGACTCGGATGTGGGGCCTGCTTACAAAAGAAGGAGGACCAATCGAGTCGTCTGCTCGCGCTCTTCTTCGCCTCCACACCGGGGATCCATGAGGGACAACCCCCCTAGCGCCACATCTCCCCCATGCCAAACAGTCCAAGATGAAGGGGTGGTGGAGTATATGCCTTCATCAGTACCAATACCAGCGCCAACCCCAACATCAACAACAACTCCAACACCAACCGCCCCAATAACCACCCCAGGACTTATAACAACTCCCCCTCCCATCATGCAGCTGATGAGGGGCTTTAACGATAAGGTGTCGCCAGGCGAACCTTTCGGGGCGGCACGGTCAGAGGGCATGCCTTACTACTTAGGTGCCTTCTTGGTCGTTGCCCTTGAGTGGCGCGCCCAGGCGAAGTTTAAAGCTGTTGAGGCGCGCACGTTCCAAACCCTTCAACAGGAAGTGGCTGCCATGAAGGAAGAGAAGGAGAACTTGTGCCGAAGCTGGGCGTGCTAGGAGGAGGTCTACAAAGCCTCCTTGAGAGATGCCCGACAGTCCAACGCTGAAGCCTGCAAACTGCTCACTGAGCTCCTTGAGCAGGTAACCTCTCTTCAGTCCAAGATCGTCGCCCTTGAAGCGGCGATGCGAACCTCCGAGGCACAACAGAAACTGCTTGCTGATCAATGTGCTGCCCGGGGGCAATCGCTGGAGAAGAACGAGGGGGAGCTAGCTGAGAAGATGGAAAAGCTCAACCTTCTCCAAACTGAGCACAATCAATTTCAAACTAAACTGAACAGGCTTCAAGTGGAGAAGGAAGATCTTGAGAAGCAGCTAGCCTCTACTGACTCCACGATTGAAGAGCTGGAGAGGGTCAAAAGGGAGTTCATTGCAGAGAGGGAAGCCCGAGACTCCACCACTAAAAATCTGGAGCGGGCTAAAGGAAAGCTCATTGACAACATGGCTGATATCTTTGCAGAGGTATTCAAGGAGGCCTTGGCTCAAGCCGCTTGCGAAAACTCGGGAGTTGACACCTCCAATTGCAGCCCTCTCAACCATATTGTCGATGGGAAGGTCGTTCCCCTCGACCTTGGGGATTGAGCTTTACTTAATTAATATTCCTTTGTAAATTTGTATTTTCTAACATTCGCTTTGTAATTCTGACTCTCATCTTCATTTAAATGTTTATTCGAGCTTTATCTTTACATCCTCGTGTACTTTTAGCTTCTCTGCTTTACTGCTTGCTTTACTAAATCAAAGGCGTAACTGGTACTTACTCTTCGTTGCATCGCTTCTGCGCCTTGTCTTTAACTCTTTAGGTAGCACGTGACCTTCTCTTTTCATTCTTCCCTTCTGAGTAGCGGTGCATACCCTTCTTCTGATCTTTTCGCTTAGAACTTCGCTTGGCCTTCATATCTGCGAGGAATCTTCCCCATGAAGGCGCCGCCTGCCTCGTCATTGCCCAAAGGCGAAGGAGGATTTAACTTCGCGTATTTTTCTTGTCTCTGATAACTCGTGTTTTTATGCTTCTCCTTCTTACTCTTCACTTACTTGTTCTTGAGCACCCGAGCGCTTACTACCAAGGGCATTGCTGGCTTTACCATTGCTTGGGGCGAAAGGGGTCTCATCTTTTTCTCTCTGGCCTCGACATCGCTCAAGGGCGAGGAGGGCTTAGCCGTTCTCTTGTGGCCTCGACATCGCTCAAGGGCGAGGAGGGCTAATCTCAACTATACTGGGTGCCCATGCTCGAGAAAGGACTTGCTCTGGGTGTCCTCAGCGTATCTAGACACTTGGGACAAAAGTCGCGCTCTGGTGCCCACGCCCATGGAGAGGCCTATACAATCAGCACCGTATTGTCCATGGAGTGTCTAAAACACCCAGGCAACTTAGCCCTTATCTCTTTGCGTTTGGTGCCCACACCTGAGTAGAGGCCTACTACGTTAGCGCCGTATCGTACTCAGGGTGTCTAAAACACCAGACACCGGGGTTAGCCGTATATTCCTGAGGAGGGGGCGTCTCGAAGGAATCCCTTAACCCCTGCTCAAGGACTAGACGTCCGAATTTTTTACTTGTACTGACATTTGTTACTGGGGCTTGCTATTCATACTTGAGGAGGGGGCGTCCCGAAGGAATCCTTTAGCCCCTGCTCAAGGACTAGGCTCCCGGATTTTAACTCATACTGACATCTAGTACTGGGGCTAGCTATTCATACTTGAGGAGGGGCGTCCCGAAGGAATCCCTTAACCCCTGCTCGAGGACTAGGCTCCCGGATTTTAACTCACACTGACATCTATTACTAGGGCTAGCTATTCATACTTGAGGAGGGGGCGTCCTGAAGGAATCCCTTAACCCCTGCTCAAGGACTAGGCTCCCAGATTTTAACTTGTACTGACATACCTGTTATCTTGCTCTGCATCTGACCTCCGGTCCTTTATTTGGTGATACCTACTCTTGGCGACGCCCCATCTTGGCGACGCCTCATCTTGGCGACGCCTCGTCTTTATTTTTGTTACTTTGATCTTTGATCTTACATGAAAGGGAAAACTAAGGCAAGAATATCTTAAACTTTTGTTTTCTTTATTTGGGTGACCTCGTTAAAAAACCCTTGAGAGGGTTAAAAGAGTGTCCCCTTTACAAAGCTTCAACTAAAATAAAACTTTAAATTCGCCGCATTCCAACTTCGTGGGATGGGGCCTCCTTCTAGAGTCTCTAACTTATATGAACCGTTCCCTTTGGCTTTGATTACTCTGAACGGTCCAGTTCACTGGGAGACAACTTGTTTTCCAACTCGTTAGGGTGAGCCTTCCTCATGACCAGATCACCAAACTGGAATTGTCGCAGCTTCACCTTAGAGCTGTACTGACGCTCCACTCTTCTTTTCACAGCCTCAGCTTTGATTTTCGCCTCTTCTCTGGCTTCGTCTATCAGATCTAGGTTCACCTTCCTTTCTTCGTTGGACTCTTCTGCCTCGAAACCTAGGAAACGAGGCGAGCTCTCGTGGATCTCCACTGGGATCATGGCGTCCGATCCATACACCAGGTTGAAAGGCGTTTCCATGGTGGAAGATTGGGGCGTGGTGTGGTAAGCCCATACAATCCTTGGTACTTTTTCTGCCCACGCCCCTTTAGCCTTCTCCAATCTGCGTTTCAAACCCCCCAACAAAACTCTGTTTGCTGACTCGACCTGCCCATTTGTCTGGGGGTGTTCGACTGATGCAAACACTTGCTTGATTCCGACTACTGTACATAGCTTCCCCAACTGTTGGCTCGCGAACTGGGTGCCATTGTCTGAAATGAGATGCCTTGGCACCCCAAACCGACATTTTTCCCAAAAAAATGTTGTACCATGTGCGCAGTGATCTGTGCCACTGGTTCGACCTCTATCCACTTGGTGAAGTACTCGATGGCAACGATTAAGTACTTCATTTGCCTTATCGCCAATGGGAACGGGCCTAAGATATCAATTCCCCAAGTATGAAAAGGCCACGGGCTGTATATGGATCTTAGTTCCTCTGGCGGCGCCTTGTGCCAATCAGCGTGCATCTGACACTGCTTGCAATGCTGGGCGTATCGCACGCAATCCTCTCTTACTGTTGGCCAGAAAAACCCTACGCGTATTACCTTGGATGCTAAGGATCTTCCTCTGACAAATACCTTCGTGGAGCTCAGCCATTATCCTGGTGCACTCGTCGCCATTTACGCACATCAAGATGGGGTTCGTAAACCCGTGTCTGAATAATATCCCATCTACTAATGTGTATCTTGCGGCGTTCCTCTTAATCTTCTTGCCTTCTTCCGGTTCCGCTGGGAGGATTCCGTCCGCTAGGTATCGCCTGTAAGGGATCATCCATGTGTCGCCTTCCTCTAAAGCACACACCTGTACACCTTTTTCTTCTTCTGGCGAGGTCGCATAAGTACTAATGCAGGGTGCCCTCACCGTATCTTGACTCAAAGAGCGATGACTCATTGGTTTTGCTTTTGTTGTACTAATGTGAAGAACGTCCACCCTGTTGTCTGCAACAAACTTTCGCGGCGTCTTGAGGGTCTCTTGTATCACAGTCCTCTGCCTTCCCCCCTTGCCTGAGCTGGCCAGCTTGGCAAGCAGGTCAGCTCTAGCATTCTGCTCCCTAGGGACATGCACCAGCTCAAACGCAGCGAAGGCTCTCTTCAACACCTCGACGTACCTCAAGTATACGACCATCTGTGGATACTTTTCCTGGTACTCCCCTATTACTTTCCCTGTGACCAGCTGTGAGTCACTCTTCGCTAGGAGGCTCTGAGCACCCATTTCTTTAGCGAACAGCATCCCAACAATCAACCCCTCGTACTCCGCCTGGTTGTTGCTTGCTTTGAAGGCGAAGCGTAAGGCTTGCTCGATCAACACTCCATTAGGCCCCTCCAAGATTATTCTAGCGCCACTCCCTTGCTGGTTGGAAGACCCATCCACTGAGAGCATCCACTGTGACCCTAACTCCACCTCTTGAGGGTCTCCTCCTGGTGAAAGTTCTCCCACGAAGTCAACATAGAGTTGCCCTTTGATGGACCCCCTGGGTTCATATTGGATATCGAACTCTGACAACTCTACCGCCCAGTGAACCATCCTCCCTGCTACATCTGCCTTCTGAAGTACCTTTTGGATAGGGAGGTTTGTCATCACCACCACTGTGAAGCTGTGGAAATAGTGGTGGAGTCTTCGGGCTGAGAACACCACTACTAGCGCCGCCTTCTCTAGTGACTGGTATCTCAATTCTGGGCCTTGGAAGGCCTTGCTCACGAAGTAAATGGGCTTTTGCACCTGGTTTTGTTCCTGGACCAGCACAGAGCTAATGGCCCACTCAGTTACCGCAAAGTATAACCGGAGGGGGACGCCCACCTGTGGCTTGCAAAGCACCGGTGGCATCGCCAAGTATTCCTTCAACTTGAGAAATGCTGCTTCACACTCATCTGTCCACGCGAAACGACTATTTCTTTTGAGGCATTGAAAGTAGGGGTGGCTCTTCTCTCCTCCAGCAGATACGAATCTCGATAATGCTGCCATTCGCCCCGTCAGTTGTTGAACTTCTTTCACTGAGGTTAGGCTCCTCATGGCGATGATGGCTGTGCACTTGTCGGGGTTTGCCTCTATCCCCCTCTCTGTGAGCATGAAACCTAAGAACTTTCCCGCCTCCACGCCAAAAACGCACTTTTCATGGTTTAGCTTGAGGTGATACTTCGATATGGTAGCAAACAACTCCTTCAGATTAGTTGCGTGCTGCCATCTCTCGTGTGAAGTTACCACCATGTCATCTACGTAGGCATGTACGTTCATTCCCAGGATGGGTGCAAGGACTTTGTCCATCAGCCTCTGGTAGGTGGCACCTGCATTTTTTAACCTAAACGCCATCACCTTATAACAGTAGTTGTATGTCTCTGTCGTGAACGCCGTTTTGCTCTCATCCCTTGGGTGCATCTTGATCTGATTATAACCTGAGAATGCATCCAAGAAACTCAGCATCTTGCAGCCCGACGCGTTATCCACTAACGCACCGATGTTTGGGCACACCTTGTTCAGATCTGTGAAGTCAACGCACATCCTCCATTTCCCATTCCTCTTCTTGACTATAACTACGTTCGCTAGCCACTCAGGGTATTGTATCTCCCTGATGTGCCCAGCGCTGAGCAACTTCTGTGTTTCTTCCTTCACAACAAGGCATCGCTCTTCGTTGAACTTCCTCCTTCTTTGTCTCACAGGGCGAACCTTGGTGTCCATGGTGAGATGGTGGCACAAAATGTTTGGGTTGATACCTGACATGTCCACCGCAGTCCACACGAAAGCATCTAGGTGGCGCGAGATTACTGCGGCTACCTCCTCTCGTTCGCTTTGGCTCAGCAAGCGTCCTATCTTGAACACCTTACCCCCTATTTGTCTTTCTACTATGTTATCCTCTGGTTGGGGTCGCTCATTTTGCGCATTCTCTGCAAGAGACTCATTCGTGGAGTCCTCTTCCATAGGCGTCGCCCCAACAGATGCTTCGGGCATCGCCTCCTCTGGCTCTTCTTCCGCGGGCGGGGCGTCACAATACCCTCCTTCCGCGCGTGTGTCTTCTGTAGGCGTCGCCCCTGCAGGCATGGCCTCGACAGGCGTGGACTCTGCGGGCGTCGCCTCTTCCAATGGTTCTATCTCCATTGGTAAATCTGGAACGGGTGGTCGTTCGATCACCATGACCACGCCTCTTTTTGTCTTTAGACTATTTTCATAGCACTTACGGGCCTCTTCTTGATCTGACTTGATCACAATCACCTTCATGTGGCGCGTGGAGGACACGACCCTTAATTTGTTCAAGGCAGGTCTGCCTAACAAAATGTTGTAAGCCGAGCTGGCGTTAACGACCAAGTACCGGATGCTCTCGGTGCGTGACGTCGCTTCATCAGTGAACGTCGTCCTCAGCTCCAAGTAGCCACGTACCTCTACTGGGTTGTCTGCAAACCCATACAAGCATCCAGTATAGGGTCTCAAAAGGTCGGGGGACAACTGTAGCTTATTGAAGGTCGACCAAAACATGACGTCTGCAGAACTGCCTTGGTCGACGAGGACCCTATGTACCTTCCTTCCCGCTGTGACTATTGAAATGACCACTGGGTCATTATCGTGGGGGACGACATCCCGCAGGTCAGCCCTTGTGAAAACAAGGTCCGACTCCCACGGGTCATCTGGAAATTCCTCTGCAACCGAACTTACTGACCTCACATATTTCTTTCGTTGAGAGGCAGTGGGTCCCCCTCCGAAAAAGCCGTTAGAGATGGTGTGCACTTCTCCATGAGTTGGGATTTCGTGCGCTTGACCTTCCTCTGGTGTCGCTGTGGCTGTGGTCGTAGTGGACCCAGCGAGATAATCTTTCAAGAAACCATTCTTCACAAGCTCATCCAACTGATAGCCCAACGCTAAGCAGTTGTTAATGTGGTGCCCGAATGATTCGTGAAATTCGCACCATGATTCCTTGTGAGGTCCCAGTATGTTGTCAGACTTCACCGGTGGCCTCAACCTGTCAGCTATGTTGGAGACAACGGTGAGGTCTTTAAGTTCCACCACAAAGTTGTGCCTTAGAGGTCTATTGCCCTCTCTCCTTCCTTCTGATCGACCCCTAGGTCGGGTTCTCCTTGTCTCGTAGGTGCGCCTTCTATCTTGATTCTTTCTCTCTGTTCCCGCCGGTTGACCAGGGTCGTCTTTGCGAGTCACTTGTCTTCGCGAGCTAAGGCACCTTCGTTATGCTCCGTCTGTGATACCTGAAAAGAAGTGAACAAAGGGGCGCCCTCGCGGCCGTTTGCACTCCGACGATCAAGTCAGCTAGCGAGAAACATCAAAGGTGACACACCCTCTAAAGGTGGTCGAAAGCTATACTGAATCACTAAATCTGTGTTGCCCTAATTGTCTTGTGCTCACAGTGGGTGCGCAGCAAAAGCAACTAGGGTTGTGTCCTGTTTAAGACTGCGAGAATTAGGTCAAAACCCGTATCACCCCTCAAATGACCCAAGGCCCCATTTTATATACTTCTGCATTTAAAGCGCGTTGAAGTGCATTGAAAGTGTATAAAAATGTGCCTTGAAACATTTGATACGTAAACTAAGTTAACGCGTACCTTGACAAACTTTCACTGAAACCTTTAATGAGCACGTGTGCATTGCCACGTGCCCTTCTGACTTGATCGTTATTCTGCGCAGAGGGTCCCATAGCGTCGCAACCCAACTTAGGGTTATTCCATTGTGTGGGCCCTCCTTCCTTCGAAGTGCTTCTGGCACGTGGGTTGACTTTCTGGGTGGCAACTCATGCGTCCTAATCACTAGTCACTCGCCCTAGGGGTGTATCTATCTTTCTCTCGTACCACGCACGTGGTTCTCCCCTGGTCATGGCCCTCTCATGGGTCGTATCTGTACCAGGGTCTCCCAGCAGTGGCGTGGATAGTTCACGAGTCAGGATATCCCCGACTGGTGCTAGAACTTATGGCCTTGAAGCCACCTTTCTCTTCTCCTTGCTACTGTTCTGGACTGTCGAGGCTCGAAGCCTTTTTGCGACGTCTTTGCTTGGCGATGTCTCTCTTGGGCGATGCCTTTCTTGGGCGATGCCTTAGCGAGGCGGTGACTTGAGCGATCAATCTGTTAACTTTCTTCCTTGGTTCCCTTGAGGGGTCCCACCATGTGTTGACTTTGACTTTTGGTCAACGCCCGGGGACGGGACGGTACACAAGCCCCCCACTCTTTAGCTGACACTTGTTTCAGCGAAAAGACTAAGGCCTCGCCCTATTGTCCACATGGCATTTTGATGACGTGTCACTCTCTGACCGGTTGACGTGACATTCTCTGCACTGCCGACGCGACGTACTTTCGAGGACTCTGACGATGTGACACTCTCTGAACGAGAAAGGTGACGCCTTGGGTCGTACATTAATCTCCTGACACGTGGCTCAATCGCACGGTGCCCATTTAGCGCCTTTTGTGCTTCAGTTGCAACGTTTAAGTCTTCAAAATCCCGCGCTTCAACTTACTGTTTTCACTCTTTCACATTTCTTCATACTGTTCACTTTCTTTTCCAAACAACTTTCTCTGCATTCTCTCTTCGCGCCTCCAACTTTCATTGTTCCGATCACTTAAAGGTATGGTTTTTCTTCTTTGACGACTCTTTTCCTTTACTATATTGTTGAACCTGTTCCTCTTCTTCAATCCTCAGTTTCCTCGCTAACGGTACGTGCCAAAATGACGCCCAACCCTCCTCCCCCCAGAGTTAGTCATAGGGACCTTTACACATGGGCTCCGGACGAACTGCTTGACGAGTGCTCGAGTCTAGTTTCCACCAAAGCTTGGAGGGACCATGTAGGGAATCCAAGCACCTAGATCATCGCGCCTTCGCGAAAAGGCACGATGATGATATCGCAGTGCTCCCGTTTTTCTATTTCTATCAGGTGGTTTTCAAGTGCGTAGGCGTGCGCTTGCCTTTCTCCAGGTTCGAGAGGGAATTGCTAACGGAGATCAATATTGCCCCAGCCCAGCTGTACCCTAACAGCTGGGCCTTTGTTAAGGCTTTTGACAAACTGAGCGGGTTCTTCGGGTGTGCACCTTCTGTTGATATCTTCCTTCATTTCTTCGAAGTGAAGAGACAACGGAATAACCTCTGGGTAATTCTCAGCAACATTCCAGGGATGGTCCTCTTAACCCTATGTACCGTCCCGTATCCGGGCGCTGACTAAGTCAAGGTCAAAGTCAACGACTGGAAGGTCAAAAGTCAACGCAAGGCGTCGCCTAGGTGTAGAGATGCCAAGAGGAAGCGTCGCCAAGGCCAGGCGTCGCCAAGGCCAGGCGTCGCCAAGGCAAGGCGTCGCCAGATCAAACAGTGCTAAAGTAAGGCAATCACGGTGTGGTTCCCCGATACCCATGGGTAGGAAAGACCATGGAGGGAGTGACGCCGTGAGAAGGCCTCAGGTCCCAATAGCACGGTGCAGCAGTAAAGAGAAAGAAAAGGTGGCTTCAAGGCCATAGTAACAGTACCAGTGAAGGGCAGCCTGACTCGTGACGTGCTCCTGCCGCCCTAGAGACGCCCGTAGGGCAGATACGACTCACGAAGAAATTCACGCCCAGGGCAACCGGGTGCAGAGTACAAAAGGAAGGCAGATACGCTCTCAAAGTAAGTGACTAGATACTTGGGGGCATGAGTTGGCACCCCAAAAAGTCACCCCTAGCGCAGTAGCACTCCCAGCAGGAGGACTCACACATAGAAACGTCCCCAGGTGGGCCGAAGAGCCCCCAGATGGGGTCATGGCGTCGTGAGGCCCTCCACGTGTACGACAGCCATGCCAGAATAGAAACACCCTTTAGTCAGGTGCCAGGTAATTAAAAGTTATTCACAGTTTCCCTTTCGAGCATTCAGGTACTATAATGGCTCCCGAGCGTTTCAAACGTCTTAAATGCGCTACGTTTTCTAATTAAGCGCTTTAATGAGTGCGTTACGTTTGTGAGTCAAAGCGCTTTAAGGCGCTTTAAATGCTTGGGTAGTTTAAATAGCGCAGAGAATGTTGGAAAAAGGGTTGGAACCTTCGGCAAATTTACCAGAGAACTCTCTAGTTGCTTGCTCGTGCTTCAAGGTTGCGTACAAGTGACTGGGGAATATTTTTGCCTGAAGGAGACAACACACACATATACACAGTTAATTCACCACCTTCAGAGTGCCACACGCGGTGCTCAGACACGGAGGTGGACAGTTTTTGGTGTTTCTTGCTGGCTGACTTCAGCGTCGGAGTGCACACGGCCGCTAGGGCGCCTCTTTGTCCTCTTTTTCTTTTTTGCAGGAATCCACAGGCAACCAGTGGGAAGGTGTCCCTAGCTGACGGTTGAGGTCGCGCACGAAGACGTCCCGGTCAACCGGACGGAACACCCTATTTCAGCACTCCTTCAAGGGGTGGAAAGGCAAATTCTTCAAGGTTTGTTGCTCCGACCTCGTACCCTCCGCCCTTGACGGCTTTCCTCTGTATTGGGTGAAGGAGGCAAAAACCCTGAAGTCCAAAACCCTCAAAGACCGGCGAGGTACAACTTCGTAGTTGAGTTGAAGGATTTGATCGCCGTACCCAACATAGCCGAGAGGCTGAGGCGACCGGCGAAGACCGACAAGGTGTTAGGGCCCCGCAAAGACTCTTGGTGCGAATTTCACGAGGCTTTCGGGCACCAAATTGATAATTGCCTATCGTTGGGCTACCAGCTAGATGAGCTGGTGAGGACTGGGTTTTTGAAAGATTATGTCGCAGATTCCACAACGACCGCCACCTTGCCGCCGCCGGCAGATGAGCCAGCACACGAGATGCCTGTGCTTGGCGAGGTCCACACCATTGCTGGAGGTTTTTCCGGCGGAGGACCCACCGCCTCCCAGCGGAAGAAATACGCGAGGGGGGTGAATTCAATCAAAGAGAGGCTCTCGGGGGAGCCCTGGGAGTCAGATATTGTGTTCACAAGAAGAGACCTCCGAGATGTGGTGCCCCACCACAACGATCCGTTGTCATCTCAGTCGTCACAGCTGGAAGGAAGGTCCACAGAGTGCTTGTTGATCAAGGAAGCTCGGCAGACGTCATGTTTCTGTCGACCTTTAATAAGTTACGGTTGTCCCCCGATCTGCTGAGTCCCTATACGGGATGTTTGTATGGGTTCGGGGATAACCAGGTAGAAGTCCGGGGGTACCTGGAGTTGAGGACTACGTTCACAGACGGAGAGGCCTCCCGTACAGAGAGCATCCGGTACCTCGTCGTGAACGCCAATTCTGCCTACAATATTTTGCTGGGCAGACCGGCGTTAAACCGTCTGAGTGCAGTGTCCTCCACCCGTCACATGAAGATGAAGCTACCGGACCTCAGTGGCCGGGTGATAGTCATTAGGTCAGACCAGGAGGAGGCGAGGAAATGCTATGAAAACAGCCTGAAGACGAAGAGAGGCGTATTTATGGTGTATGAACGTCCGCCAAGAGCGGACACGACGATGGTTGAGGCGACGCCCGTTGGGCTGACGCCTAAAGCGGCCATAGCAGAGAAGGCGAGGCCCGAAGCAGATGTGCCAATGGAGGAAGGCCCTGACGACGCGGCGCCCGTAGAAGAGGCGGCGCCTGTCGAAGAGGCGGCGTCCGTCGAAGATGATAGCAGGGAGCAGCCTGCAGCTAACGCCATAGAAAGGGAGATTGGCGGCAAAGCTTTCAAGTTAGGAAGTTCGCTAAGCCCAGAAGAACAGGAAGGGGTGGTAGAAGTGATTTCGCGCCACCTGGATGCCTTCGCATGGTCCGCCTCGGATATGCCAGGCATCGACCCTGATTTCCTGTGTCACCACCTCAGCATGGACGCCACGGTCCGCCCCGTGCGTCAGAGAAGGAGGAAGTTCAATGAGGAACGACAACAGGTGGTGAAAGACGAAACGCAGAAGCTGCTGAGTGCTGGCCATATTAGGGAGATTCAGTACCCTGAGTCGCTCGCCAATGTCGTCTTGGTGAAAAAGGCGAACGGAAAGTGGAAAATGTGCGTTGACTTCACGGACCTGAACAAGGCGTGCCCAAAGGATTCCTATCCGTTGCCCAGCATCGACGCCTTGGTAGACAGCGCGTCCGGCAGCAAGGTGTTAAGTTTCCTGGACGCCTTCTCAGGGTACAACCAAATCAAGATGCACCCAAGAGACGAGAGCAAAACTGCATTCATGACGGAGACATGCAGTTACTGTTATAAGGTGATGCCCTTCGGGATGAAAAATGCGGGCGCCACGTACCAGAGGCTAATGGATAAGGTCCTGGCGCCAATGCTTGGGAGGAATGTGTACGCTTATGTCGACGACATGGTGGTGGCGTCACAGAGTAGGGTGCAGCACATGGCAGACCTCGAGGAGTTGTTCAACACAATATCCAAATACCGCCTCAAGTTGAACCCCGAAAAGTGTGTTTTCGGGGTAGAGGCCGGTAAGTTCTTGGGTTTTTTGCTCACCGAGAGGGGGATAGAGGTGAACCCCGACAAATGTGCGGCTATTATCGCCATGCGGAGTCCGACATCGGTAAAGGAGGTGCAACAGTTGACAGGGCGGATGGCGGCGCTCTCGAGGTTTGTTTCCGCCGGAGGAGAAAAGGGGCACCCGTACTTCCAGTGCCTCAAGAGAAACAGTCGCTTTGCCTGGACTGATGAGTGCGAAGCGGCTTTCATTAAGCTGAAGGAGTACCTGGCGACGCCACCGGTCCTCTGCAAGCCGGTAACGGGCGTGCCCCTCCGTTTGTATTTTACTGTAACGGAGCGGGCCATCAGTTCTGTGTTGGTCCAAGAGCAGGACCAGAGTCAGAAGCCCATCTACTTCGTGAGCAAGGCCTTACAGGTGGCTGAGACGAGGTACCAAGCACTAGAAAAGGCGGCGCTGGCGGTAGTGTTTTCTGCTAGGAGGCTCCGTCATTACTTCCACAGTTTTACGGTGGTAGTGATGACCAATCTCCCCATACAGAAAGTGCTGCAGAAACTCGATGTGGCAGGAAGGATGGTACGCTGGGCAGTGGAGCTGTCAGAATTCGACATCCAGTACGAGCCTAGAGGGTCCATCAAAGGGCAGGGTACGCGGATTTTGTAGCAGAACTTTCGCCCGGAGGTGAGCAAGAGGTGGAACCTAGTTCGCAGTGGCTACTCTCGGTTGATGACTCTTCAAACCAACAAGGGAGCGGCGCGGGAATAGTGTTGGAGGGACCCGGCGGCATACTCATCGAGCAGGCCTTGCGTTTTGCCTTCAAGGCAAGTAACAATCAGGCAGAGTATGAAGCCTTGATAGCAGGAATGCTCTTGGCGAAGGAGATGGGCGCACAGCACCTCCTGGTGAAGAGCGACTCTCAGTTGATTACGGGGCAGGTGTCGGGTGAATTCCAGGCGAAGGACCCACAGATGGCGGCGTATCTTAGATACGTCCAGTTATTGAAGGGGGCGTTCAACGCTCTTGAGCTGATACATGTCCTGAGGGAGCAGAATGCCAGAGCTGACCTGCTTGCAAAGCTGGCCAGCTCAGGCAAGCGGGGTAGACAGAGGACAGTGATCCAGGAGACTCTCAAAGCTCCGCGTCGATTCGTGGAAGACAACAAGGTGGATGTCCTCCAGATTTATACACCAAGGGGAAGGCCGAGGAGCCATTCCTCTTTAACCCAAGATACGCAGAAGGCGCCCCGCATCAGCATATACGCGGGTGTGCCTGAGGAAGAGCAGAGGCAGGTCTGTGTTTTGTCCAAGGGAGACACCTGGATGACGCCCTATAAACGGTACCTGGCGGATGGGGCTCTTCCAGTGGACCCTGAAGAGGGCAAAAAAGTCAAAAGAAATGCCACCAGATATACTTTGGTGGATGGGGTGCTGTTCAGGCATGGCTTCACTCACCCTATCCTAACATGCGTCAGTGGCGATGAGTGCACCAGGATAATGGCGGAGCTACACGAAGGCATCTGCGGAAGCCATGTAGGGGGAAGATCCTTAGCCTCCAAGGTAATACGCGCAGGTTTTTTCTGGCCAACAGTGAAAGAGGACTGCGCACGGCATGCCTAGCGGTGTAGGCAATGCTAAAAGCACGCCGACTGGCACAAGGCGCCGCCAGAAGAGTTAAGGTCTATATACAGCCCGTGGCCTTTCCACACATGGGGAATTGACATCCTGGGCCCTTTCCCACTGGCTATCAGGCAGATGAAGTATCTGATCGTCGCCATAGAATACTTCACTAAGTGGATAGAGGCGGAGCCTGTGGCACAAATCACTGCGCATAAGGTACAGCATTTTGTGTGGAGAAACATCGTGTGTCGCTTTGGCGTACCCAGGCGCCTGATATCTGACAACGGGACCCAGTTTGCCAGTCAGCAGCTGAGAAATCTGTGCGCTGAAGTGGGAATCAAACAAGTGTTCGCATCGGTTGAACACCCCCAGACCAATGGACAAGTAGAGTCAGCAAACAGAGTCCTTCTGAGGGGGTTAAAAAGAAGGTTAGAGAAGGCCAAAGGGGCGTGGGCCGAAGAGGTGCCAAGGATTATATGGGCATATCACACCACGCCCCAATCCTCTACTATGGAGACGCCTTTCAGTTTGGTATACGGGTCGGACGCGATGATTCCAGTAGAAATACACGAAAGCTCACCGCGTTTTCAAAACTTTGTGGTGGAGGAATCTAATGAAGAGAGGCGGGTGAACCTGGATCTGCTAGAAGAGGCCAGGGAAGAAGCTAGAATAAAAGCTGAAGCGATGAAGAGATGAGTAGAGCGACAATATAGCTCTAAGGTAAAGCCGCGACAGTTTCAGGTGGGCGACCTGGTGATGAGGAAAGCCCACCCATACGAGTGGGAGAATAAGCTGTCTCCCAAGTGGACCGGGCCCTTCAGAGTTACTGAGGCTAAGGGCAATGGTTCGTACAACCTGGAGACTTTAAATGGAGGCCCTATCCCGCGCAGTTGGAATGCAGCCAACTTAAAATTTTATTTCAGTTGACTTATGTAAGCAGTATGTAACAATTTAGTCGAAGGGGACGCTCTTTTTCCCTTCTGGGGGTTTTTAAATGAGGTCACCCTAATAAACGGAAAAACCAGTTGAGAAAAAGAAGTGCCTTGGTTTTCAGCCTTTATCTTCCCTTGTTAGAAGTAATGTGATGCGCCGCCTAGGCCATGGTGTCGCCAAGGAAGAAGGCGTCGCCTAGGTCGTGGCGTCGCCCGAAGTGAAGGCATGCATCGTGGGAAGAACGAGACGAAAGGAAAGCGCGTGGTATATGAGGCACATGCAAAGTAAAGTGGCGTTGCAAAAAATCAAGTATGATATTGAAAGTTGTTGTTACAAGCAATGTTCAATACAATGGGAGTGGTACAAACGAAGCAAACGCTACAAATCATACAAAAAGGCTAACAAGCCATTCCTCAGTGGTCATCAGAGTCATCGCTAGAGGAAGACGAAGCCTCTTTTCCAGCCCGCAGAGCTCGAATAAGTCGTGCCCTCTTTTCTTGGTTTATTTTCGAACCTGCACCAGGGAAAAAGACGTGTTAGAGATACCAAGGCAAGTCATGCACGTACAAAAAGCAACAAAGGCCGGAGTTGCCAAGGCAGCGGTTCTTACATATGTATTTCTCAAGAGTCCCAGCATTAGACTCCAGGCTGATCACCGTGGCAGAGTCAAAACCTCCCGCCTCAGCAAGAATCCGGCAAGCTATTTGATCACTTGGAGCTAGATTCTTGAGGGGTTTGGCTTTGAGGACCTTTCCCTCTCTCACCCAGTACAGCGGAAACCCATCCAGAGCGTCGGGGACAAGGTCAGTACGACATATCTTGAAGAACCGGCCTTTCCACCCGGTGAACGAGCTCTGGAAGGGTGTGAAGAGAACCCTCCCGGGCACATTACTGAGAGTTACCCAGAGGTTGTGTCTCTGTCTCTTCACCTCAAAAAAGTGAAGAAAGAGGTCAACCGAGGGTGCACAACCCAGAGACCCGAAGAGGACATCGAAGGCCTTGACAAAGGCCCAGCTGTTGGGATACAACTGGGCCGGAGCCACGTTGATCTCTGTCAGCAGTTCCTTCTCGAACCAAGAAAAGGGTAAGCGCACTCCGATGGTCTTGAACACCACCTGGTAAAAGTAAAAGAAAGGGACCCCTTTGTTGGCCCGTTCGTCTCCACATACTGGCTCCCCTAGAGTGCAAGGGAGCACAGCGATGTCGTCGTCATGCCTCCTCGCAAAGGCCCGGTGGTCATAGGAACATGACTCTCCTTTCTGCTCCCGTATGGCCCTGGTAGAGAGTAAGCACGAACACTCGTCAAGAAGTTCATTCGAAGCCCAAGGGTACAAGTCTTTGGGACGAACTCTGGAGGAAGCAGCGTGAGATGACATTCTTTAACAAGCTCAGGACTGCCGGAAACGCAAGAGTTGAGTGAGGCGAGCGAAGGCTAGAACAACCCTTCGACAGAGAAGAAAGGGTGCAAGAAGGAAGGGTACAAGAAGAAAGAACGTAAGTAGGTTATGAAGAGTGAGAAAATGATGAGGATAGTTCCAGAGTTTGAAGAGTTAAATAAAGCGGTTAGAGCGCCAAACGACGTGAATGGATGCACCGCACGATTGATACACGTGGTAGAAGATGAAAGGATGACGCTGGCACCACTGGTTTAAATCAGAAAACGTCGTGTCAGCAGAATATGCAGTGGTACGATGCGCCGTCGAAAGTGAGTCAGGGGAACAGCAGGAGTCAGAAAATGGAATGACTAGATGCCCCATCAATACAAGCAGCGCCACGTGGATCAAGTCGAATGACGGAACGTCCCATCAGCTGTACAAGGAGCGCCACGTGGATGGCACCGACAAAGCCTTGAGCTCTTCGCTGTCATCGACCAAGGCAAGAATCAAAGTCAATGTCGAAGCAAAGGTAACGCCCGAGGCGTCGCCCGGAAGGATGTGAAGGGCGACACCAGTGAGAGACGTCACGGGCGTCGCCAACCCAAATACCAACTGGCGTCGCCTCCCCGATACCCGCATGTAGGAAAGACTGTGGAGGGAGACGAAAGTGAAGGAAGCAGAGTTAGTTGCTGGCGTTGTTTCCCCGATACCCACGGATAGGAAAGACTGTGGAGGGAGACGAAGTCAAAGAAGGCAAAGTTAGTCACAGACGTCCCAAATCAGTAACAAGAGTGCGGATAGTTCAAAGAATTACAAGTTTTGACAGATAAAATCAAGAAACGAAGGTAAAGAATAAAAGAGTTGAGCTTGAAGAGGAAGGCGGCGGATGAGAGGCAGCGGTTCAGTCATCCAGATCCATGGGCACGACCTTCCCGTCGACGACGTGGTGTGTGGGGTCGCAGTTCGAAAGGTTGACGCCCGGATTCTCGCAGGACACCGGGGTCAGGGCCTCTTGACATGTTCGAAAGGGACTTTTTCTCCTTCTCCAGTTCATCAATGGCGGCATCTCCAGAGGTCACCTGCTTCTCCAGAGCCTCTTTCTCCACGCGAAGCCGGCTAACCTCGACCCGCAGTTTGTCGTAGTCAACTCGGAGAAGGTCCATAGCTTTGGCCTGGGTGGCCATTTCCTCCCCCATCCGCTCCACCTTGGCAGCCTGTTCGCAGCAACGGTCCTTCAGGTCCTTTTGAGTTTCTGCATCCGCTTTGACCACTTCCTGAAGACCCGCTACCTGCACTTGAAGAGCAACTTCCCGAGTGTAGAAGCCTGCCTGGAGCTCCAATGCCTCCGCCAGTCGCCTCTCTGTATCCGCTTTGGACTCTTGTATTTGTCTCAGAGAAGTTTGATAGGCTTCGTTCTGGCGTCCCAGGGTCCTCATTTCCTCTTCCAGAGTAGATGCTTTTGTTTCCAAGGCTTGGAGGGTATGAGCTTGCAGGACCGCGTTTCTGGCCTGGGAGCGCCATTCAAGGGCCACCGCCAAGAAGGCCCCCAAGTAGAAAGGCATGCCTTCCCTCCTGTCGGTACCTTCTGGCATAGTCCCACCACTGAAACCCCTCATCAGATGCATGATTGGGGGAGGGATGGCGATGAAGTCGGGGGCAGCAGCGTCGGGAGCCAGGGAAGCAGTGGTTTCTGGCGGCGGCGGAGGCGGGGCAGATTCGGCGCCTTCGCCCCTTTCCTCTTGGAGTATCCTAGGAGGGAGTGAGGTTGCGCTTGGAGGGTTGTCCATAAAGGGGTTCCCTCCCTGCGGCGACGTCTCTACCAGAAGAGGAACCCGTGCGGATTTTCTCCTTCTAAAGGGTGCCACCCCTTCCGAATCCTCGTCATCTGACAGAATCTCCAAAACCCTTTTCCCTTTGTCAAGGGGGGTTGGAGCCGGTGACGAGGCCGCAGCTAGGGGAACAGCGGCGATAGGCGGAGGAGAATTGGGAGTTGGAAGCACGGCGGAGCCAGGTGGAGACGTCGGAGATGGGCTAGAAGCAGCTTCAGCAATGACTGGAGGTGGCGGTGACGGAGCCGGTGGGAGAACCGGATTGGCAACAGGGCTGGAGGAGACGCCTGCCTTGGCGGCACGAGCCTCCTTCAGTGCTTTCGCCAACATTATTCTTTTGGAAACGCCCATCACCGATCCTACATCAAGACAGGCCAATCAACAAGGATTAGCACTAGAACAGTTATGCGAATTCACAATACATGAAGAGGCGTGAAATGCAAGTAACATTGTACAGCGAAAATTGGTAGCATAAGTTTGATTCAGATGAATCAGAAGGAAGATTCTATGGCCGAATACATGCAGATAACCACAACAACTAATGCATCATAAATCACCAAGAGCAGATACCGAAGTAGGTAGAAAGCCCATGGGCATTGAATTCGTTCGCGATGAGTTTGGCGGTATCGAAGACTATTTCCAGTCCCGCCAAGGCTTTGCATACATCCCGGTCAGGCGGGGCGAGCTCGTCCAGAGCCAAGGGCTTCATGGTTATGGGTTTGTCTGTCCAGTACAGGGGAAAGCCCTCTAGGATAGTAGGATCGCGCTTGGTCGCGCGTACCTTGAAGAATTTCCCCTTCCATCCTTTGAACGAATTCTGGAAGAGCGTAAGGATGATGCGCCCGGCGATGCCAGAAAAGCTCATCCAAAGGCTCTTCCCTTGCTTCTTTACCTCTAAGAAGTGAAGAAAAACGTCCACAGAGGAGGGAACGCCTAGATAGCCGCAGAGAATTTGGAACCCCCTCACGAAAGCCCAACTGTTGGGATGGAGTTGGGCGGGAGCAGTGTTTATCTCTGTCAGTAGCTCTTTTTCGAAGGGAGTGAGGGGTAGACGCAGGCCCACCCTCTTGAGCACCATCTGATAGAGGAAGAAGAAAGGACATCCCCCAGTATCCCGTGAGTCCGCACAAACGGGCATCCCAGGTCGCACCCGGCTTACCAGGACTTGGGAGTCGTGATTTTTGTGGAACGCATTGAAGTTATAGAGAGCAGGGTCCCCCCTATGAGCCTCCACGTCCTCAACAGAGTTCAGGAGGGAGCATTCATCCAGAAGTTCGTCGGGGGCCCAGTCGTATTCGCCCTTATAATGAGACTTGGGGAGCGGGGGAGGCGCGGTGGTTTTAGTTTTCGCCATCAATGCCAATGCTGAAGATCAAAAGAGAAAGAAAGGGTTCAGAGAAAAGGGGTTTGGGAGAAGAAAAGGGAAAAATGGAAGAACCCTAGGAGCGCCCTACCCACAAGAGAACGAAGGGAAACGAGAGGAACAAGGAAACATACAAACGATATCTAGAGAAATGCGGTAATATGGACAGTCCCAAGCAGTTCATACAGTAAAGAGAATCATCAAGGAGGGAAAAACCGTACCTTTGGGGGCTGAAGGGTGTGGAGAGCGGAAACACGAACGAACAGGGGTCGCAAGAGAAGGGATTTAGAGAAGATGAACAGTGACTGAGGGCAGAGAAAGTGAATGTAACAGTAGTGGCAATCGCGGGGTTTGGTAACTTAAACGTTACGAGAAGCGCGAAGGGCAACAAAGGGTAACCGTGTGATGACGCCACGTGTTGCAAGATTAAGCGCTCAGGGGAAGCGCGAGGGGTTCTTGAAGATGACCGCACGATGAACCACGTGGCACGCGATTAAGCGCAACTTCGAAAGACATCATTTTTCCCATTTCAGGGATGTCCAATCAGCCATTAAGAATACCTCTGGTTCAGAAATTGTCACGTCAGTGATTCGAAAAAATTGCTGAGTCAGCAGAGAATGACACGTCTTCAGGAAGGCACGTGGACGGCGTGGGCGAGGCTTTAGTCTTTGCGCTGAAGACAAGTCTTCGGCTTAAGACTGGGGGGCTTGTGTACCGTCCCGTATCCGGGCGCTGACTAAGTCAAGGTCAAAGTCAACGACTGGAAGGTCAAAAGTCAACGCAAGGCGTCGCCTAGGTGTAGAGATGCCAAGAGGAAGCGTCGCCAAGGCCAGGCGTCGCTAAGGCAAGGCGTCGCCAGATCAAACAGTGCTAAAGTAAGGCAATCACGGTGTGGTTCCCCGATACCCATGGGTAGGAAAGACCATGGAGGGAGCGACGCCGTGAGAAGGCCTCAGGTCCCAATAGCACGGGGCAGCAGTAAAGAGAAAGAAAAGGTGGCTTCAAGGCCATAGTAACAGTACCAGTGAAGGGCAGCCTGACTCGTGACGTGCTCCTGTCGCCCCAGAGACGCCCGTAGGGCAGATACGACTCACGAGGAAAGTCACGCCCAGGGCAACCGGGTGCAGAGTACAAAAGGAAGGCAGATACGCTCTCAAAGTAAGTGACTAGATACCTGGGGGCATGAGTTGGCACCCCAAATAGTCACCCCTAGCGCAGTAGCACTCCCAGCAGGAGGACTCACACGTAGAAACGTCCCCAGGTGGGCCGAAGCGCCCCCAGATGGGGTCATGGCGTCCTGAGGCCCTCCACGTGTACGACTGCCATGCCAGAATAGAAACACCCTTTAGTCAGGTGCCAGGTAATTAAAAGTTATTCACAGTTTCCCTTTCGAGCATTCAGGTACTATAATGGCTCCCGAGCGTTTCAAACGTCTTAAATGCGCTACGTTTTCTAATTAAGCGCTTTAATGAGTGCGTTACGTTTGTGAGTAAAAGCGCTTTAAGGCGCTTTAAATGCTTGGGTAGTTTAAATAGCGCAGAGAATGTTGGAAAAAGGGTTGGAACCTTCGGCAAATTTACCAGAGAACTCTCTAGTTGCTTGCTCGTGCTTCAAGGTTGCGTACAAGTGACTGGGGAATATTTTTGCCTGAAGGAGACAACACACACATATACACAGTTAATTCACCACCTTCAGAGTGCCACACGCGGTGCTCAGACACGGAGGTGGACAGTTTTTAGTGTTTCTTGCTGGCTGACTTGAGCGTCGGAGTGCACACGGCCGCTAGGGCGCCTCTTTGTCCTCTTTTTCTTTTCTGCAGGAATCCACAGGCAACCAGTGGGAAGGTGTCCCTAGCTGACGGTTGAGGTCGCGCACGAAGACGTCCCGGTCAACCGGACGGAACACCCTATTTCAGCACTCCTTCAAGGGGTGGAAAGGCAAATTCTTCAAGGTTTGTTGCTCCGACCTCGTACCCTCCGCCCTTGACGGCTTTCCTCTGTATTGGGTGAAGGAGGCAAAAACCCTGAAGTCCAAATCTTTTAATGAGCTGCCTTTGAGCGATCGAGAGGCTTGTCGGATTCTGGCTAGCGTGGGGGGCTTTGACGCCGTCGCCTTGATAAGCCTAGAGTATAATGCTGAGGCTTTGGAAAAATATATAAGTATGAGAGCTTCCCTTCATAACCTCCTATTCTTTGCTTTTGCTGGATTCTTGCAATATGCATGATTTATCTTGTCTCCTTGCGTAGTTCCTTAGTTTGTGCCTGTCCTTTACTATGTTTGTCCTCTTGACGCAGATTCGAAGATGGATGGGCAGCGAAGGTTGCGGCTGGCTCAAGTGTTGAGGTTCAAAGATGGGGCCTCAGCGTCGCCCCGCTCAACCTCCGGAGGTCCCTGAAACGTAGCCTGATTTTGTGTTTCCCACAAACATTGGATGTGTATATAATTGCCCTTTGCTTAACTTGCGACTGCCAGGAACCTTATCTGTAGTTATAACTCCTGATTTATGCCTGAATGCTATCCGCTTTATCTTTGCATGCTTGTGTCTGCTTCTGCTCTCTTTGCTATATCGCGTGCGTTACCTTCAATACTCCCCTTCATCGTGTTCGACTTTAACCCTTTAGGTAGCACGTGATCTCCTCTCCTACTCTCCCTTTTTAAGTCGTGATGCGTACCCTTCTCTTGGCCTCTCCACCAAGAAGCTTACTTGGTCTACGTATCTGCGAGGAATCTTCCTTATGAAAGCGTCGCCTGCTTCGTCATTGCCCAAAGGCAAGGAAGGATTTGGTCTCTACAGGGGCCTCAACATCGTTTAAAGGAGAGGGAGGACTATATTTGTTCCTCTTTGGTGCCTCAGCGTCTCTCGAGGGCGAGGAGGACTTATCTCCCTTGTGCTGGGCGTCTACACTCAAGAAGGGACCTGCTCTGGGTGTCTTCAGTGTGTCTAAATACTTTGGGACAAAAGTCGCGCTCTGGTGCCCACGCCCATGGAGAGATCTAAACTATAGTACCGTATTGTCCATGGAGTGTCTAAAACACCAGGGTAACTCAGCCCTTATCTTTTTGCATTTGGTGCCCAGGACTGAGGAGAGGCCTGCTATCGCAACACTGTATCGTCCTCAGGGTGTCTGAAAACACCAAGGTGTAACGCTCTAAACATCAGTCGCTGGGGCTAGTTGTTCCTACCTGAGGAGGGGGCGTCCCGAAGGAATCCCTTAACCCCTGCTCAAGGACTAAGCGCCCGGGTTTTTAACTTATGTCTAGCATCTGACACCGGGGCCAACTATTCATACCTGAGGAGGGGGCGTCCCGAAGGAATCCCTTAACCCCTGCTCAAGGACTAAGCGCCCAGATTTTAATTTATACTGATATCTGGTACCAGACTATTTGTTCATACTTGAGGAGGGGGCGTCCCGAAGGAATCCCTTAACCCCTGATCAAGGACTAGGCTCCCGGATTTTAACTTACACTAGACATACCTGTTTTCTTGCCATGAACTCGACTTCTGCTTGATTATCTGGTGGCGACGCCTTGTGCTGGCGACGCCCTGTTCTAGTGACACCTTATCTTGGCATCGCTATCTTGGCGACGCCTTGTCTTAGCGACTTCTCATCTTGGCGACGCTTCATCTTGGCAACGCCTTATCTTGGCATCACCTTATCTGGGCGACGCCTCTTCTTGGTGACGCCTCATCTTGGCGACGATTCGTCTTGGTGGCGCCTCAAGTTTTCGTCTTTGTTTCTTTGACCTTTGATCTTACATTCTAATGAAAGAAAAACTAGAGCGAAAATATCTTAAACTTCTCTTTTCTTTATTTGGGTGACCTCATTAAAAACACCCAGGAGGGAAAAAGAGTGTCCCCTTTACAAACTTCAAGTGGAATAACATCAACTGAAATAAAACATTAAATTCGCCGCATTCCAGCTACGTGGGATGGGGCCCCTTCTAAAGTCTCTAGCTTATACGAACCATTCCCTTTGGCCTTGGTTATCCTGAACGGTCTAGTCCATTTGGGAGACAACTTGTTTTCTAATTCGTAGGGGTGGGCCTTCCTCATGACCAGATCACCAACCTGGAACTGTCGCAGCTTTACCTTGGAGCTGTACTAACGCTACACTCTTCTCTTCACGGCCTCAGCCTTAATTTTCACTTCTTCTCTAGCTTCATCTATCAAGTCCAGGTTTACCCTCCTTTCTTCGTTGGATTCTTCCGCCACGAAACCCAGGAAACGGGGCGAGCTCTCGTGGATCTCCACTGGGATCATGGCGTCTGATCCATACACCAGGTTGAAAGGCGTTTCCATGGTGGAAGATTGGGGCGTGGTGTGGTAAGCCCATACAATCCTTGGTACTTCGTCTGCCCACGCCCCTTTAGCCTTCTCTAATATGCGTTTCAAACCCCTCAACAAAACCCTGTTTGTTGAGTCGACCTGCCCATTTGTCTGGGGTGTTCGACCGATGCAAACACCTGCTTGATTCCTACTTCTGCACATAGCTTCCCCAATTGTTGGCTCGCGAACTGGGTGCCATTGTCTGAAATGAGACGCCTTGGTACCCCGAAACGACACACGATGTTCTTCCAAACAAAGTGTTGTACCTTGTGCGCGGTGATCTGTGCCACTGTATCGGCTTCTATCCACTTGGTGAAGTACTTGATGGCAACGATCAAGTACTTCATCTGCCTTATCGCCAATGGGAATGGGCCTAGGATGTCAATTCCCCAAGTCTGGAAGGGCCATGGGCTGTATATGGATCTCAATTCCTCTAGCGGTGCCTTGTGCCAAATAGGGTGCATCTGACACTGCTTGCAATGTTGGGCGTGTCGCACGCAATCCTCTCTTACTGTTGGCCAGAAGAACCCTGCGCGTATTACCTTGGATGCCAAGGATCTTGCTCCCACGTGGCTCCCACAAATACCCTCGTGGAGCTCAGCCATTATCCTGGTGCACTCATCGCCGCTTACACATGTCAAGATGGGGTGCGTAAACCCATGCCTGAACAATATCCCGTCTACCAGGGCGTACCTTGCGGCATTCCTCTTAATCTTCTTGCCCTCTTCTGGTTCCGCTGGGAGAATTTCGTCCGCTAGGTACCGCCTGTAAGGGGTGATCCATGTGTCGCCTTCCTCCAAAGCACATACCTGTACGCCCCTTTCTTCTTCTGGCGAGGCCGTATAAGTACTGATGCAGGGTGCCCTCGCCGTATCTTGACTCAGAGAGCGATGACTCCTTGGTTTTCCTCTTGTTGTACTGACATGAAGGACGTCCACCTTGTTGTCTGCAACGAACTTTCGCGGCGTCTTGAGGGTCTCCTGTATTACGGTCCTCTGTCTTCCCCCCTTGCCTGAGCTGGCCAGCTTGGCAAGCAGGTCAGCTCTGGCATTTTGCTCCCTGGGGACATGCACCAATTCGAACGCAGCGAAGGCTCTCTTCAACACCTCGACGTACCTCAAGTATGCGGCCATTTGTGGGTCCTTCGCCTGATACTCCCCTGTTACTTGTCCTGTGACCAATTGCGAGTCACTCTTTGCCAAGAGGCTTTGCACCCGCATTTCCTTGGCCAAAAGCATCCCAGCGATTAGCGCCTCGTACTCTGCTTGGTTGTTGCTTGCTTTGAAGGCGAAGCGTAAAGCTTGCTCAATCAACACTCCGTTAGGCCCTTCCAAGATGATCCCAGCACCGCTCCCCTGCTGGTTGGAGGACCCATCCACGGAGAGCATCCACTGCGACCCTAATTCCCCTAGTGATAGCTCTGCCACGAAATCCGCATAGACTTGCACTTTGATGGATCCCCTAGGCTCGTACCGAATGTCAAACTCCGACAGTTCCACTACCCAGCGAACCATCCTCCCAGCCACGTCTGGCTTTTGGAGCACCTTCTAGATGGGAAGGTTTGTCATTACCACAACTGTGAAGCTGTGGAAATAGTGGCGAAGCCTTCGTGCTGAGAACACCACTGCTAACGCCACCTTGTCTAGTGACTGGTACCTCAGTTCTGGGCCTTGTAAGGCCTTACTCACGAAGTAGATGGGCTTCTGCACCTGGTCTTGCTCCTGGACAAGTACAGAGCTAATGGCCCACTCAGTCACCGCAAAGTACAAACGGAGGGGGACGCCTACTTGTGGCTTGCAAAGCACAGGTGGCGTCGCCAAGTACTCCTTCAACTTGAGAAACGTTGTTTCACACTCGTCTGTCAACGAGAAACGACTGTTCCTTTTGAGGCACTGGAAGTATGGGTGGCCTTTCTCTCCCCCGGCTGATACGAATCTCGATAATGTTGCCATTCGCCCCGTTAGTTGTTGAACTTCTTTCATTGAGGTTGGACTCCTCATGGCGATGATGGTTGCGCACTTGTCAGGATTTGCTTCTATCCCCCTTTCCGTGAGCATGAAACCTAAGAACTTCCCTGCCTCCACACCAAAAACGCACTTTTCTGGGTTTAGCTTGAGATGATACTTCGATATGGTAGCAAACAGTTATTCCAGATCAGCTGCGTGTTGTCCTCTCTCGTGTGAAGTTACCACCATGTCATCTACGTAGGCCTCCACGTTCCTTCCCAGCATAGGTGCCAGGACCTTGTTCATCAGCCTTTGGTAGGTGGCGCCTGCATTTTTCAATCCAAACGGCATCACCTTATAACAGTAGCTGCATGTTTCTGTCATGAATGCCGTTTTGCTTTCGTCCCTGGGATGCATCCTGATCTGGTTGTAACCTGAGAACGCATCCAAGAAACTCAACATCTTGCAACCCGAGGCGTTATCTACTAATGCGTCAATGTTGGGCAGTGGGTACGAATCTTTGGGGCATGTCTTGTTCAAATCTGTGAAGTCAACGCACATCCTCCACTTCCCATTCGCCTTCTTCACTAAAACTACATTGGCTAACCACTCGGGGTATTGAGCAGCTTCTGTGTTTCTTCCTTCACGACGAGTTTTCGCTCTTCGTTGAAGTTCCTCCTTCTTTGTCTCATAGGACGAACCTTTGCGTCCATGGTGAGACGATGGCAAAAAAAATCTGGGTCAATACCCGTCATATCTGTCGCAGTCCACGTGAAAGCATCTAGGTGGCACGAGATTATTGCAGCTATCTCTTCTTGTTCACCTGTGCTCAACAAGCTTCCTACTTTGAACACCTTACCCCCTATTTGTCTTTCTACTATGTCACCTTCTGGTCGGGGTTGCTCGTTCTGCACATTCTCTGCAAGAGACTCTTTCGTGGAGTCCTCTTCCATAGGCGTCGCCCCAACGGATGCATTGGGCATCGCCTCCTCTCGCTCTTCTTCTGCGGGCGAGGCATCACGGTATCTTCCTTCTATACATGCATCCTCCATAGGCATCACCCTATAGGTAAGGCATCGACAGGCGTGGACTCTGCGGGCGTCACCTCGTCCAATGCTCCTAATTCTACTGGTGAATTTGAGACAGGTGGTCGTTCAATCACCATGACCACGCTTCTCTTTGTTTTTAAACTATTCTCATAGCACTTTCGAGCTTCTTCCTGGTCCGACTTGACGAGCTTCTTCATCTTCATGTGGCGAGTGGAGGATACTGCCCTAAATCTGTTCAGGGCGGGTCTGCCCAACAAAATGTCATAGGATGAGTCAGCGTTAACCACCAAGTACCGGATGCTTTCGGTACGCGACGTCGCTCCATCAGTGAACGTCGTCCTCAGCTCCAAGTAGCCACGTACCTCTACCGGGTTATCTGGAAATCCATACAAGCATCCAGTATAGGGTCTCAAGAGGTTAGGGGATAACTGTAGCTTATTGAAGGTTGTCCAGAACATGACATCTGCGGAACTCCCCTGGTCGACGAGAACCCTATGTACCTTTCTTCCTGCTGTGACCATTGAGATGACCACGGGGTCATTGTCGTGTGGGACGACATCCCGTATGTCAGCCCTTGTGAACACGAGGTGTGATTCGCAAGGGTCGTCTGGAAATTCCTCTACAACTGAACTTACTGACCTCACATACCTCTTACGTCGAGGGGCAGCCTGCCCTCCTCCAGAGAATCCACCAGAAATGGTGTGAACCTCCCCATGGACTGGTACCTCGTGTGCCTGGCCCTCCTCTGGCGTTGCCGGGACTGTGGTCGTGGTGGACCCAGCGAGATAATCTTTCAGGAAGCCATTCTTCATAAGCTCATCCAACTGATAGCCCAGCGCCAAGCAGTTGTTAATATGGTGCCCAAATGTCTCGTGAAATTCGCACCATAATTCCTTGTGAGGTCCCAGTACCTTCTCAGACTTCACTGGCGGCCTTAACCTGTCAGGTATGTTGGGCACAACAATGAGGTCTTTGAATTCTACCACAAATTTGTGCCTCAGTGGTCTATTTCCCTCTCTCCTTCCTTCTGCTTGACCCCTAGACTGGGTCCTCCTCGTCTCATGGGTGTGCTTCCCGTCTGGGTTTCTTCTCCCTGTGGCAGCTTCGTGGACCCTAGCGGGTTGTGTGCATATCTGCGCTCTTGGTCACGCAGGTGCAGTAGTCGTGCACTTCTCGTACGCCTCGCCCTCTAAGGCAATGTGTTCTACCGCTCGACGCCTTACTTCAACGAAGGTCTTGGGGCGGCTGCGGTTTAGCGATTTACTAAAAGATCCAGGGCACACCCCGTTTTTAAATGCGTACACGATCATGGGCTCGTCTGTGGTACCCACCTTCATCACCTGTGCCCCAAAGCGGCTTATGTACTCTTTCAGGGTTTCCCCTTGGTATTGCTTCACGTCGAAAAGGTCGTACGAAACTGGGGCTGGGGCCCTGTTGGCTAAATACTGCTCTCTGAATAGTCGTGAGAGCTGTGCGAAAGACGTGATGTGACCCTCTGGGAGGCTGATGAACCAATCCATAGCCATCTCAGTCAAAGTGCTCATAAAGAGCTTGCACCTTACGGCATCAGAATCGCCAACCAACATCATCTGTGTGTGGAACACAGTGAGGTGCGCCTCAGGATCCTCCATCCCGGTGAAGGTTACCTTGGGCCCCGTGAACGTGATGGGGATCGCTGTCTTTAATGGTGTTGTGAATTCTCTAGGCGGGGAGGGAATCTCAGGCTCGTCTACATCGCGCCATCCACGGCGTAGCTCCTCGTTGGCACGGTGGAGCTCATCGTTTCTCGCCTGAGACGCTGCGAGATCCGCCTGCATGTGCTCTTGCTCCGCTTTCGATGTTGCCATCGCTTCCTGTAGCCCTTGCATTATCCCGCTAGTTGTTGCATGGTCATCTCTTCACTCCTAGAGCGCGCAGGCCTCATCTTCGTGACTTTCTGGAAACCTTCTTAACTTATCTGGGCTTCGAGAACTGGAACTGAAAAACTTGTGTAGTGGGACTGATGTTTTATATCAGCCCCACGGTGGGCGCCAAATGTTCCCGCCGGTTCACCAGGGTCGTCTTTGCGAGTGACTTGTCTTCGCGAGCTAAGGCACCTTCGTTATGCTCCGTCTGTGATACCTGAAAAGAAGTGAACAAAGGGGCGCCCTCGCGGCGGTTTGCACTCCGACGATCAAGTCAGCTAGCGAGAAACATCAAAGGTGACACACCCTCTCAAGGTGGTCGAAAGCTATACTGAAACACTAAAACCGTGTTGCTCTAATTGTCTTGTGCTCACAAAGGGTGCGCAACAAAAGCAACTAGGGTTGTGTCCTATGTAAGACTGCGAGAATTAGGTTAAAACCCGGATCCCCCCTCAAATGACCCAAGGCCCCTTTTTATATACCCTCTGCATTTAAAGCGCGTTGAAGCGCATTGAAAGCATATAAAAATGTGCCTTGAAACATTTGATATGTAAACTAAGTTAACGCGTACCTTGACAAACTTTCACTGAAACCTTTAATGAGCACGTGTACATTGCCACGTGCCCTTCTGACTTGATAGTTATTCTGCGTAGAGGGTCCCATAGCGCCGCAACCCAACTTAGGGTTATTCCATTGTGTGGGCCTTCCTTCCTTCTAAGTGCTTCTGGCACATGGGTTGACTTTCTGGGTGGCAACTCATGCATCCTAATCACTAGTCAGTCACCATGGGGGTGTATCTACCTTTCTCTTGTACCACGCACGTGGTTCTCCCTTGGTCATGGCCCTCTCATGGGTCGTATCTGTACCAGGGTCTCCCAGCAGTGGCGTGGATACTTCACGAGTCAGGATATCCCCCACTGGTGCTAGAACTTATGGCTTTGAAGCCACCTTTCTCTTCTCCTTGCTACTGTTCTGGACTGTCGAGGCCCGAAGCCTTCTTGCGACATCTTTGCTTGGCGATGTCTCTCTTGGGCGGTACCTTTCTTGGGCGATGCCTTTCTTGGGCGATGCCTTTCTCGGGCGATGCCTTTCTTGGGCGATGCCTTAGTGAGCTGGTGACTTGAGCGGTCAATGTGTTGAATTTCTTCCTTGGGTCCCTTGAGGGGTCCCACCATGTGTTGACTTTGACTTTTGGTCAACGCCCGGGGACGGGACGGTACATTTTCTGTAGTGGCTTCGTGGACTCTAGAAGGTTGTGCGCGTATCTGCGCTCTCGGACGTGCGGGCGCAGCAGTCGTGCACTTCTCGTATGCCTCGCCCTCAGAGGCAATGTGTTCTACCGCCCGACGCCTTACTTCCGCAAAAGTTTTGGGACGGCTGCGATTGAGTAACTTGCTTAAAGATCAAGGACATACCCCTTTCTTGAATGCGTAGACGATCATGGGTTCGTCTGTGCTACCCACCTTCACCACCTGCGCAACGAAGCGGCTTATGTACTCTTTCAAGGTCTCGCCTTGATACTGTTTTACGTCAAATAGGTCATACGAAACTGGGGCCGGAGCCGTGTTGGCCAAATACTGCTCTCTGAATAGCCGCGAAAGCTGTGCGAAAGACGTGACATGACCCTCTGGGAGGCTGATGAACCAATCCATGGCCATCCCAGTCAAAGTGCTCATAAAGAGCTTGCATCTCACGGCATCAAAACCGCCTACCAGCATCATCTGCGTGTGGAACGCAGTGAGGTGTGCCTCAGGATCCTCCATCTCTGTGAAGGTTACTTTGGGCCCTGTGAATGTGTTGGGGATAGCTGCCTCTAGGATTGCCTGTGAGAATGGTGTTGAGAATTCTCTGGGCGGGGTGGCAGTCTCAGGTTCATCTACGTCGCGCCATCCACGACGTAACTCCTCGTTGGCGAGGTGGAGCTCATCGTTTCTCGCCTGAGATGCTGTGAGATCCGCCTGCATGCGCTCTTACTCTGCTTTCGATGCTGCCATTGCTTCCTGCAGCCCTTGCATCATGCCCATGAGTTGTTGCATGGTCATCTCTTCACTCCTAGCGCGTGCAGGTCTCATGTTCGTGGCTTTCTGGAAACCTTCTTAACTTATCTGGGTTTTGAGAACTGGAACTGAAAAAACTTGTGTAGAGGGACAGATGTTTTATATCGGCCCCACTGTGGGCGCCAAATGTTCCCGCCGGTTGACCTGGGTTGTCTTTATGCGTGGCTTGTCCTCACGAGCTAGGGCACCTTCGTTTTTATACACCTCTCGCATTTAAAGCGTGTTAAAGCGCATTGAAAGCGTATAAAAATATTCAAGTTCGAATCTTAAATGAATTAACGCGTACCTTAGCGAACTGTTAGGAACATCTTGATGTTTTCAGTGCTTATTGCCACGTGTCTTTCTGACTTGATCGTTACGCTTCGTGGAGGGCCTTACAGCGTTGTAACCCAACTTAGGGATAATCCATCATGTAAGTCCCCCCTTCTTGGAGTGCATTTGTGCAAGGGGGTGATTTTCTGGGTGCTAACTCATGCGCCCCAGCCTCTAATCAGTTGCCCTGAGACACCTACCTTTCTCTCGTACCATGCACGTGGTTCTCCCCTGGGCGTGGGTACTTCACGAGTCAGGTTACCCCTCACTGGTACTAGAACTGTGGCCTTGAAGCCACCTTTCTCTTCTCTTTATTACTGTTCTGAGGTACTGAGGCCTCTCGCGGAGTTTCCCCCTCCACGGTCTTTCTTACCCATGGGTATTGGGGGCGGCACCAGCGATGCCTTAACCTGGCAACGCCTACACCTGGCGACGCCTCATCTTGGCGACGTCTCACCTTAGTGACGCCTCACCTTGGCGACGCCTCACCTTGGCGACTCCTGGTCTTGGCGACGCCTTGTCTTGGCGACGCCTACGCCTGGCGACGCCTCAAGTGGTCAATCTGTTGACTTCCTCCCCTTGGGCCCCTTGAGGGGTCCCACCATATGTTGACTTTGAGTTTGACTTCGACTTTGGTCAACACCCGGGGACGGGACGGTACAACTTCAGTCTTAGAAACTCGTACCTTACTAGGGTTCTTAGCACCCTTTATATAGGCTGAAACTAGGGTTTACCTTTGTGTTGTTACCCCTTACTAGGGTTTCTTCGAGAATGCCCTTACGCCGCTATTCATAGAATCTTAGCGTATCTGGTGCACGAACTTCCCTTAACTGGAGTGCAACGAATGACAGAGTGGCCGCTTGGGTACCAACTTGTGCACCTATTTTCTAGCGCCATCTACTTTGTGGGTGCCCTAAGTATTCATGTGCCATGCATGCAGCTTCCTTGGAAACCCTAACCCTAATGGGCCTTAACGCCTCCTAGGATTATTCACATGTGTTGCGTCGTCATGCGTCATACACACTACGTGCAAGGATCCCTCATGACTTAGGCTTCCCACATACCTCTTGTCTTTAACTATTTAGGGCCCACCTTATGTGGCCCTCTACAACGTCCTGACGATCGATGTTCGATCTTCTTCCCCTACTGGTGGGGTTCGATCTCGATCTCCAACATCGGGGTTTAGGATGCAAATATCAAAGACTAACCAATTCTCTAGTAGGTGAGTCTGGGGCCCACCTCACATGGCCCCCTTCCATTAACAAGCATCGGTGCACGATGTCTAAGCTCAGTCTCTGGGTCGATGATCGAGGACTGGTCGGGACACAAGCGCCCCAGTCTCAAGCTGTAACTTGTTTCTATAAAGAGACTATGTGGTCGCACTGGGCGACCTACGTGGCATTGGGTAACAGGTGTGAATAGTGCACCGAAGTGACATCTCATCATTTCTTTGTTGGTGAACGTACACGTGTCGGGATCAATGGCTGAGCCTTGTTGGCGCTTGAACTTCTTTGTGTACTGTTTAAACACTTTAACCCTTACGCTCTCACCATTGTTCCATCACTTTTGATTACACGAACCTTCAGTTGGCATATGCGAATAACGTTCTCTTCTCTCTCTCCCAAAACTTCAAACCCTCGAACCTCATCACCCGAAAAGTATGATTTTTATTTCCCGGTCATTCCACCATTTATGATTTCGCTGTTTGTAACATGCTCATATCTCCCTGGGGCTGTTTATGATTTTTGTATCTCTCTTCACATTCATTTGTATTGTTCATGCTTGAGTCTCTGTTTTCTGGGTTTCTCCGGTTCTGTCGAGTTAAGCCACTTTTGACTTTCTAAAGTTTCTCTTTTTGTGGAAGAAATTGTGGGTCAGCTTCAATGGGGGTGGCGGGGCGGGTGCTCTTAACGCTCTTCCAACAATCATATAAGGGGTTCAAGAAGAACTTTAAAATTAGGAGTAATTGGAGGGACTCCGCTCTCCTCAATGGGTTTCCCTTGTATTGGACGGAGAAACCCAACCTTCAGAGACCCTGAAGTCTTGAGGACCTAGCCCCACAAGAGCGGGGGGTGTGCGAGTTCCTCTTAGGACTCCCTGCTCCCTTCAACACTTTGGAGCTGCTTAAACATGAGTTTAGCCCAAAAAGTCTTAAGACGTACATTGGTATTCCCTCTTACATCTCATATTTGCTTGCAGTCTCTCTTCGTTGTTGATATCCTGTGTTAACTTGTTGTTTATTTGCAGATATGGGCTTTAGTAACGACAAGAAGAAGAAAATGGCCGATCTGCTGGCCAAGCGAAAGGTGACCGCTACCGGGTAAGGCACATCTATGCCCATTGCCCCCTCAACCTTAGCTGCTCCTGCCCTTGCCAAACCGAACCAGCCCCCGCTATTGACAGACCAGAAGGGGTGGTGCTTGTCGACACCGATGACGAAGAGATATGCATCGACCTTGTCTTCAAAAGGTCGAGAGTTGGCGAGGCCGTGGCTCCTTCGACTTCGGCATCGGGAGGGTTCCCGACCTTTATTGACCATCCTCCCAGCGCCTCCTCTCCACTTCCCTTGCAGTACCTGAGGGTGGAGGGGTTCCCGAGGGCCAAGAGATGCCCTCCATTTCGCCACTTCCTTTGCTGCTCCAACAAATATTCAGTCGCTTCCAAGTTCAAGAGGTGGTGGGGGACCTTAGTGCCAATGTCCTTCGGGGCCGCATGGTTGATGTCCTTGGGGACCTCTTGATTGCCTCCAATCTTGCACTCAATAGGATCGAAGAGGTCGACGACCTCAAGGTTAGGGTGGCTAAGCTCGAGGAGGAACTGATCGCCAAATTGTGCCACGATGATGACTCCATTTATAATTTTGTTTTTGTCGACGAACAAACTTTCTTGCATGTGTACCTGTATAAGTATTTATCTTCTGTTTAACTGTTTCCTTTATTTGCTTCGCTCTCCATACAACGCCTCTTATTTTGTATGTTGTTTGACCTCAGAGTTAATACGCAAGAGGGAACGTATGTCTCCCCCACTTGATGTTTCTAACCCGAGTGAACAGTATTTTCGAAATTTCACCCTTGTTGTTTAAAGTTAAGGGATAGCTAACCTCGACCTTGCTACAAGAGTCAAGGAGCGAGTCTTTGGTATCCAAACCATTCTTCTCTTTGTCTTGGTGAACTTACACGAGAGGGGCTTATTGGGAAGACCAAACTACCTATGCTCTGTGCATATCACTTCAAGGGAAAGAGGTTCCTTTAGTTTAGCGAACGATACTATTCTTCGCCTTGGTGAACTTACACGAGAGGGGCTTATTGGGAAGACCAAACTACCTTTTCTTCTCTGTGTATCTCTTCAAGGGAAGAGGTGCCTTTATTTCAGCGAACCATACTATTCTCGGGCTTGGTGAACTTACGCAAGAGGGAGGTCCAGTTGGGGGACCATACTACTTCCGCTCTTGGCTTATCACTACAAGAGAAAGGTTCGTTTAATTGCAATGCACATTTAACTGAATAAATTTTATTCAGGAGACCTCGTTAAAAAACCCTCTCAAGGGAAAAAGAGTGTCCCCTTAAACATGTACAAATGCAAGATTAACTAAAATAAAACTTCAGGTTGGTTGCGTTCCAAGTGCGAGGGATCTCGCCTCCTTCTAATGTCTCAAGCCTGTATGCTCCATTCCCAAGGGCCTCCGTTACTCTGAAAGGACCGGTCCACTTGGGAGATAGCTTGTTTTCTAATTGGTACGGATGGGCCTTCCTCATCACCAACTCGGCGACCTGGAACTGCCGAGGTCTCAGCTTAGAGCTGTACTTGTATTCCACCCTCCTTTTCAAGGCTTCATCTTTAATCCTTCCTTCCTCCCTCGCTTCATCCAGTAGGCTCAAGTTCACCTTTCTTTCCTCGTTCGACTCCTCGACCACGAAGTTCTGGAAACGTGGCGAGTTTTCCTAGATTTCTACTGGGATCATAACGTTTGAACCATATACCAAGCTGAATGGCGTTTCCTTGGTTGTGGATTGAGGGTTAGTGTGGTAGGCCCACACGATTCTAGGAACTTTTTCTGCCCAGGTCCCTTAGGCTTTGTCCAGCCTTCTTTTTAAGCCTCTGAGTAGAACTCGGTTGGCCGATTCGAACTGTCCATTCGTCTGGGGGTGTTCTACTGATGCAAATACTTGCTTTATCCCCAGCTCTGTACATAGCTTGCCTAATTGCTGGCTTGCAAACTATGTACCATTATTGGACACCAAACTCTTTGGGATCCCGAAGCGACACACTATGTTTTTCTACACGAAGTGCTGGATTTTATGGGTTGTGATCTGTGCCACTGGTTCGACCTCGATCCACTTTGTCAAATATTCTATGGCAACCACAAGGTAATTCATCTGACCTACCGCCAAAGGGAAAGGCCCCATAATATTGATTCCCTAGGTATGAAATGCCCATAGGCTGTATATCGATCTCAACACACACGGGTCCAAACAAACCTGTTGTTCCTCTTCAGGCACTGGAAATAAGGGTGTCCCCTGTCTCCTCCTGCTGATACAAATATGGACAGAGTGGCCATGCGCCCTGTCAACTGTTGTACTTCTTTCACTGAGATTGGGCTTCTCATAGCTATTATGGCAGTGCAGTTCTCGGGATTTTCCTCGATCCTCGTTTAGTGACTAGGAAACCCAAGAACTTTCCTGCCTCCACTCCGAACACGCACTTCTCTGGGTTCAACATTAGCCTGTACTTTGCTATCATGGTGAATAGCTCTTTTAGATCAGCTACGTGTTGCTCCCTCTGCTGGGAGGTGACCACCATGTCATCTACGTACACTTGGAGATTTTGCCCCAACATGGGCGCTAGTACTCTGTCCATTACTCTTTGGTAAGTGGCCCCTACATTTCGTAGCCCAAAGGGCATGGCCTTATAGCATTAACAAGACAGCTTTGTCATAAACGCAGTCTTGCACTCGTCCCTGGGGTGCATCATGATCTGGTTGTAACTAGAAAAAGCATCTAAGAAGCTGAGTAACCTGCATCCGGGGGCGCTGTCTACCAAAGCATCAATACTGATTTTGAAGAAGTTCTTTTTGAACCCCTTATATGATTGTTGGAAAAGCGTCAAGAGCACCCTCCAAGACACCCCATTGAAGCTGACCCACAATTACTTCCCAGGGTCCTTAACTTCGAAGAAGAAAAGAAAGGTGTCCACAGACGGCGTAAGGCCGAGGCTGTAGCAGAGGATGGCGAAAGCCCTTACAAATGCCCAATTGTTAGGATGTAGTTGGGTAGGGGCTACGTTCACCTCGGTCAGAAGTGTGCGTTCGAAGGGAGTAAGGGGTAAACGAAGCCCTAGTCTTCGAAAAATGGTGGAATAAATGAAGCAGAATGGGCCCTCTGGATCAGAAGCTTCATCAGGACATACCAGTTCGCCCTTGCGACAAGCCACGATCCGCACGAACTTATCATGGTCTTTGCCAAAAACGTGCGAAGGGTGGCCAGTTTTGCTTATTCCTATAGGTCGCTATGCTTTCAAAGGATGTAAAGGTGGACTTGTAGAATGAGGCTGGAGGAGGGGGAACTGGTGAAGAGGCTGGAACAGGGGATGAAGTCGAAGTGGAATTGGAGTCTGAAGGAGAAGTCGGTTCAGGAACTCGTTTGGCTCATTTGGTCATCTTGGATAAGAAAGCTAAAAAGGAAAAGAAAAAGAGAAACTTTAGAGGTGGAAAGTGGCTTAACTCGACAGAACCAGAGAAACCCATAAAACAGAGACTCGAAGCATGAACACTAGAAATGAATGTGCAGAGAAATGCAGAAATCATAAGCAGTCCTAGGCAGTTATAAGCATGTTACAAGTAGCGAAATCATAAATGGCAAAGTAATCGGGTATAAAAGTCATACCTTTCGAGTGATGAGGTTCGAGGGTTTGAGTTTTGGAAGAAAGAGAAGAGAGCGTTTTCTCGCAAATGGCAAGTGAAGGTTCGCTTAAGTAAAAGTGATGAAACAGTGGTGAGAGCGTAAGGGTTAAAGTGTTTAAATAGTACACGAAGAAGTTCGGAAGAAAGAGAAGATAGCGTTTTCTCGCAAATGGCAAGTGAAGGTTCGCTTAAGTAAAAGTGATGAAACAGTGGTGAGAGCGTAAGGGTTAAAATGTTTAAATAGTACACGAAGAAGTTCGAGCGCCAACAAGTTTCAGCCATCGATCCCGACACGTGTACGTTGATTAGCGAAGAATGATGAGATGTCACTTCGGTGTACTGTTCACGCCCATTACACAGTGCCACGTAGGTCGCGCTGCGCGATCACATAGTCTCTTCGCTGAAACAAATTACAGCTCGAGACTGGGAGGCTTGTGTCCTGACCAGTCCTCGGTCATCAACTCAAAGACTGCCCGCAGACATCAGTGCGCGATGTCTGGTAATGGCAGGGGGCCACTTGAGGTGGGTCCCAAACGCACCTACCAGGGGTTTGGTTAGTCTTTGAGATTACTATCTGTACCGACCAGGTAGTCGGGAGTGATGACGTGGCAGCAAGCGATAATATAGGCGTGTTGAGCGAAACACCTGGCTGACAGAAGGGAAGTACATCGGGAAGTCTGTTTAGTCGCCAATCGTTAAGTTGGCGTGCTCCGATCTCTAGCATATCTAACCGGCGGTCACCAGGCTTGTGTCATAGTCGCCGTATGTGAGCTTAGGCGACCAAGTGGTCAGAGACCGCCAATAGGGGGACATCGCCGAAAGATCAGGAAGGCTTGTTCAGGGTCTTCAGAGGGTACGAGTACGAAGGATGAAGTTATCAGATGATCATTCCCTAGCCAGAGGTTGAGGCAAGGGAACAGTTTAACAGAACATGTGTGATGAGCAAGTAAAGCAGATCGTGATGGCAGCAGGCGAGACCACAGAGAAGGTGTGCATGGTGACACCCCATGCTCGCCACTAGAAGAGATCGCGCTCCAAGGCAGCTATGCACCGACTTACACCTCGCATGAGTAACTTAGTCGACAGCCTGAAGAGTAGAAGTGACGCTCAAGTAGAGGACGCTCCAGATGGTGACACGTGTACAGCTGGATGCGAGCCACGTGTCCGGAGGTGTAACCATTAGGAGAGAGAAAATGCTCAGGTATATAAGGAACTCTTAACAAATTCTGAGGTACGCGCGTTTAGAACACTTCTTTACGCTTTTGAGAACACTTGAGTACGCTGAAGAGAGATTTTGCACGGTTCCTTGAGTTTTAGCTTTTCTCTCTTAGATTTTTGGTGATTCCGTCACTGACTTGAGCGTCGGAGCGCGATCAGCCGCAGCGGCGCCACTCTGTCTTTTTCAAGTTCTTAAGGAGAATCGAGGTGTGAAGGACGGAAGCTAGCATGGTGCAAAGCCGATCCAGAGGGAGATACCTTTGACGTGGCAAGACTCTTGCACTCGAGTCAACCGGCAGGATCATCAGGCGCCCACCGTGGGGCCGTGTAAAACCTGTTCCCATCCACAACGTGAGTTCTTGAAGTTTCTGAGATTTTTGTGTGGTTGTGTGCTGGTGCAACCATTTTCGGCGTTTTCCACCGATCGCCCACCAAAGTACAAGTTTGTCATGGGGTTGATGAATCTGATCGCCATTCCCAAAATAGAAGCCAGGCTTAAAGCGCCTGAGAAAGTGGGCGACAAGGTGTTAGGACCAAAACCAAACGCCTGGTGTGAGTTCCACCAGAGTTTTAGTCACACCGATGATTCGTGCTTGGCCTTGGGATACCAGCTCGACGACCTGGTCAAGAGCGGTTTCTTGAATGATTACCTGCTGGACAAGAGGATGGGAGGTGCGTCGAGCTCCCAGTCGGCGAGTGGTGAGGCTTAGCAGCATGAGATGCCCTCTCATGGCGAGATCCACACCATCGTTGGAGGTTTCTCGGGTGGTGGATGCACTGCATCACATAGGAAGAAATACGCAAGGTCTGTGATGACGGTGGATATGTTCGAGGATCACTTGCCAGATGTGGACAACACGTTCACAAAGGAGGATCTTAGGGACGTTGTGCCTCACGACAACGATCCCATAGTCATCTCGCTCGTCACAGCGGGAAGGAAAGTCCACCGGGTACTGGTGGACCAAGGAAGCTCGGCAGATGTAATGTTCTGGCCGACTTTCTCGCAATTGCAGCTGCCCCTTGACCAGCTAAGGCCCTATGGAGGGTGCTTGTATGGGTTCGCTGGCGACCAGGTGGAGGTCAGGGGGTACATCGAGCTAAGAACAACGTTCACGAATGAGGTGGCCTCGAGGACGGAGAAGATCAAGTACCTCGTTGTGAATGCCCACTCAGCATATAACATTCTGTTGGGGAGACCAACCCTCAACAGAATAGGAGCTGTGCCCTCAACCAGGCACATGAAGGTTAAGTTGCCATCAATGGAGGGAGTGGTGATCACCATCAGATCTGACCAGAAGGAGACGAAAAAGTGCTATGAAAATAGCCTCAAGAATAAAAGGTCAGTAAGCTACATCACCACGACGCCGCCTCCCGGTGTGAAGCCCAGGCCAACTGAATGGCGGGTTGTTGATGCGGCGATGGAGGTGGCTGCCGGAGGCGATGTCACCATGATAGATGCTGAGGCTGAGGGAGAGAGCGCCGGACGGGAAGAAGAAGCGAGAAACCGCCCAGAGGAAGCGAGGGAGTCGGGAATCGCCAGGGCGGTGATCGCCAGGGAAACCAGACCCAAACCCGTCGAGGAGTGGCTCGAAAGGGAGATCGGGGGAAAGGTCTTCAAGCTGGGAAGATCTTTGGAGGGTGAGCTCCAAGACCAGATCGCCAAGGTGATAGAATGGCATCTGGATGCTTTTGCATGGTCTGCTTCAGACATGCCTGGAATTGACCCCGACTTCTTGTGTCACCATTTGGCAATGGACACACAAGTCAGACCAGTGCGACAGATAAGAAGGAAGTTTAATGAGGAGAGGAGACATGCGATTAGGGATGAAACACAAAAGCTCCTCGCCGCAGGCCATATCAGGGAGGTCCAGTACCCTGAGTGGTTGGCTAATGTCATACTGGTGAAGAAGAGCAACGGGAAGTGGCGCATGTGCGTCGACTTCACAGACTTAAACAAGGCTTGTCCAAAGGATTCGTACCCTTTGCCAAGCATAGATGCCCTGGTCGACAGTGCAGCAGGGTGCAAGTTGCTGAGTTTTCTGGACGCCTTCTCAGGGTATAACCAGATAAAGATGCATCCTATGGATGAAGAGAAAACTGCCTTTATGACTGAGAGGTCGTGCTACTGTTACAAGGTGATGCCCTTTGGGCTAAAGAATGCGGGGGACCACGTACCAAAGATTGATGGATAAGGTATTTGCACTAATGCTGGGAAGGAATGTGCAAGCATACGTAGATGATATGGTCGTGACCTCGTTAGAGAAGAGCAAGCACGTCTCGAATCTGGAGGAGTTGTTCACCACAATTGCCAAGTTCAGATTAAAGCTCAACCCCGAGAAGTGCATTTTTTGCATGGAGGCGGGGAAATTCTTGGGTTTCCTCTAACTGAAAGAGGAATAGAGGCAAATCCTAATAAGTGCGCTGCCATCTTGGCGATGAGGAGCCCGGCTACCGTGAAGGAGGTGCAGCAACTTACAGGTCGGATGGCCGCCCTGTCTCGTTTTGTATCAGCTAGTGGAGAGAAGGGCCACCCGTACTTCCAATGTTTGAGGCAAAACAACAAGTTTGTCTGGTCGAAGGAGTGTGAAGAAGCCTTCGTGAAGCTTAAAGAGTACCTGGCGAGCCCGCCGGTTTTGTGCAAACCCTTAGTAGGAACCCTTCTCAGGTTGTATTTCGCTGTGACTGAGAGGGCAGTGACTGTGGTGCTCGCCCAAGATCAAGACCAGGCTCAAAAGCCTATTTATTTCGTCAGCAAGGTATTGCAAGGCCCAGAAGTCAGGTATCAAGCCTTGGAGAAAGCTGCATTGGCTGTAGTAAAATTGTTGTGGGCCAGAAACGTGTTTTTCCCCAATTTATGCTGAGCTGTGCTTTTTATATTTGATTCTGAAATTTGATATGCAAAATATTCAAGATCGTAGCTAAAATCTGGCGTTGGAATCACTCAAAATGCATGCACCATTCTTTTAATAAATTTTTCAATTTCAGTGTTCAGTTACGCCAGCTGTAGCGCCTCAAATTTGCACACTGATTTTAAAATATTTATCATTTTTTTTTTCTGTTGACTCTTTTGAGCTAATTCTTTTTTTGTATTTTCTATAACACTCTAATCTTGCATATTCCAGAGAATCAAAATTTTCCTATGAGTGAAAATATTTTTCTAGAACAAAACAGCCAGCACAGAGAATGTGAAACAGGGGATTCTGGAAAAAACAGCAAGATACCAAAATTTAAACACAATGGAATTAAGAAAAGGAATTTGTGTAAGATCTAAACACAAATATGAACTCAAACTAAAATTAAAAGGCACCAAAAGATCAAAAGAACAGTAGATTCAAAGCAAGCAAAAATACCCAAAATCAAGAAACAATCAAGCCAAACAAAGGACTACTATGAATTGATGACATTGTGGATAAACATGACTTGACAAAACATATATGGATTCAGAAATTATAGACTCAAATAGCATAATATGAACCAAAATAAAAGTGCAATAAAAGACTCAAAAACCTAAAAGAAAAGAGCAACTCAAAGGTGTATGGAATCCTATCACAAATTGCACAAGAATTGTTCAAGATCAATTCAACAAAGTGCACCGGTTGGATCTTCCAAATAGCACACCAAAACAAATTAAAATTTAAAAAACAGCAAGACAATTATGGAAACAAGATGAACAACATGAAATAAAGAAGAACTAAAAATGAAAAGACCAAGAACAACTCATATTTGAAGAACCTATGCTCATGATACCAAATGATTGCAAATTCATGGAGCTCTTCTCGGAATCATGTGAAAAATGGTGCGGAAGCTATGGTTGTAAATGTGCAAGATCCTCCTAGGAGCTATGGTGATCTTGAAGGTGCATGATGTGTATGGAAGTAGGGAGGTTTGGCCAGCCCTATGGTAGGTGATGAAGATGAAGATTAGATCCTAGAAACTAGGGAAAAGCAAAGTATGGCACAATGTTGGCAGCATAACTTTACTCTCATTAATCTTGCAATACATGAGGTTGGCTCCTCCTTTTATAGGCTAAGGAGGACCAGATTTGATGACCTAAATGCTACACAAATGTAAGCCAGATGAAATGTAAATGTGAAGCACATGGGTCATTCGATTTATGCCCGAACCTCATGTAATAATTTCATTTCATTATATTATTTTTTATTTATATTTATATATTACATATAATTTAATACAAATGTTCTTTATCTTGTAGAAACCTTTTCGGCCACCAAGTCCGGAGAAGAAGCGTGAGGTTCCAATGGACAATCCTATAGCTTCATTAGGTCTCATTGCTAGTCAGATTGGTAATGAACCTTTTCCAGTTCCGTGGGATGATACATTTTTTCAAATAAACACTGAACTGCCACTGATGATGTACAACACAAATTTATTAGAATTTATATCTGGGAATCAGGAGCTCAATATAACTATAATTCAATTTTTTATGATGTAAGTATCTTTACCTATTATTCAATTTACTTTATGTTAAATTATTATTGATTATGCTTTAACTAAAAAATTGTATGTTTGCATAGAGTCTGTATCACTGAGGGGAAGGAAAATATGTATGGATTCTTAGATCCTGCATATACTAATCCCATTGGACCAAGGTCATCTAAGACTCAAGCATACATCACTAACACCCTGGAAAAAGAGGGAAAACAAATTTATTTATGCCCTTATATTAATGAGTAAGTTTAATTATATGTCATCAATTATTACTATTTCATGTTTTAAATATTTAATAACTCTTTTCATGGATGATATAGGCATCATTGGCAGTTACTTGTCTTATCAATGGTTGATAAGACTGCTATGTGGTTTTGTTCCCTACACAAGAAGATTCCCACAAAATTTAAGGATATCATTGATACGTAAGTACATTATAAACTTAACTTTGTATATGTTACTAATTAACCATCTCCTAACGAGGTTTTTTGTATTAACCAGTTCATGGCGTGGATATAACATCCTAAAAGGTCGATCCAGTTCAAATAATTTGAACTACTTAAGAATAAAGGTTTCTAATTTTTTTCTTTCTCTATTATCATTGTTTATCAATATACTAACTGTTCCGTCCGGTTGACCTGGGACGTCTTCGTGCGCGACCTCGACCGGCAGCTAGGGACTCCTTCCCACTGGTTACCTGTGGATTCCTGCAAAGAAGGACAAAAGGGCGCCCTAGCGGCCGTTTGCACTCCGACGCTCAAGTCAGCCAGCAAGAAACACCAAAAACTATGCACCTCCGTATCGGAGCACCGCGTATGGCACTCTGAAGGTGGTCAAAAGGAAACTGTGTCTAGTGTATATTTTCTCGTTCTGGCAAAAATCCTTCCCTAGTCCCTTGTGCATAACCTCAAGGCTCGAGCAAGCAACTAGAGTGTTTCAGGAAAATTAGCCAAAAGTCCGAACCACATTCCGAACATTCTCGGCGCTATTTAAACTACCCAAGCATTTAAAGCGCCTTAAAGCGCTTTTAATCATAAAACGTAACGCACTTAATTAACGCGTCTAATTAGAAAACGTAGCGCATTTAAGACGTTGAAACGCTTGGGAGCCTTTATACTACCTTAAACGCTCGAAACAGAAACTGTATTAAATGACTTTAATTACCTGGTACCTGACTAAATGGTGTTTCTATTCTGACCTGGTTGTCGTACACGTGGAGGGCCTCACAGCGCCATGACCCCATCTGGGGACGTTTCTACGTGTGAGTCCTCCTGCTTGGGAGTGCTACTGCGCAAGGGGTGACTTTTTGGGTGCCAACTCATGCCCCCAATCATCTAGTCACTCACTTTGAGAGCGTATCTGCCTTCCTCTCGTACCCTGCACCTGGCTACCCTGGGCGTGACCCTCCCCTCTAGTCGTATCTGTCCCAAAGGCGTCTCTGGGGCGGCAGGGGTACTTCACGAGTCAGGCTGCCCTACACTGGTGCTATCACTATGGCCTTGAAGCCACCTTTTCCTTCTCTTTATCACTACCCCGGACTATCGGGACCTGAGGCCTTCCCACGGTGTCGCTCCCTCCATGGTCTTTCCTACCCATGGGTATCGGGGAACCGCGCTGTGACTGCCTTGACTTAATGATATTCGATCTTGGCGACGCCCTGGTTGGGCGACGCCTCCACCTAGGCGACGCCTCGCGTTGGCGACGCTTCCTCTTGGCGATGCTGGTACTTGGCGTCTCTTCACCTAGGCGACGCCTTGTGTTGACTTTGACTCCTGGCGTTGACTTTGACCTTGACTTTGTCAACGCTCGGATACGGGACGGTACACAAGCCCCCCAGTCTTGAGCCGAAGACTTATCTTCAGCGCAAAGACTAAGGCCTCGCCCACGCCGTCCACGTGCCACCCTGATGACGTGTCATTCCCTGTTGACTCAACAATTCTTGAATTATTGACGTGACACTCTCTGAACCATAGGAGCGCTCTTAATGGCTGATTGGACATCCTTTGAAGCGGGGAAAATAACACCTTTTGGGGCTACGCTTAATCGTGCGCCACGTGGCTCATCACACGTCCAACCTCTAGAGTCTCTTGTGCGCTTAATCCTTTGACACGCGGCACGATCTCTCGGCTCCTGATTAGCGCCTCTTGGGTTGCAAATGTAACGTTCAAGTTACCCCAAACCCCGCGCTCACACCACTGTTACATCCATTCTCTCTGCATCTCCGCACTGTTCATCGCCTTCAAACCCTTTCCCTGCAACTCCTGCTCTTTCCTTCGTGCTCTCCTTCCTCCCTTACTTCGACAACAAAGGTATGATTTTTGCATATCCCGACTCTTCTCCTTTGTCGCATTGCATAGTTTATTGAACTGCCTGGGACTGTTTACGTTTATGCATTACTATGTTCTTCCGCTTCTCCTTTCTTCTCTGTTCCCTTCTCTTTCTTTCTGGGTTTTCTCGCGTGGGTGGTATTTCCTGGGGTTTTACCCCCTTGTCTGTCTTGGCATCACTTTGTTAAAAACCTTTTTCCTTTCTTCTTTCTCCAGCTATTTATTCACACCATGACGTGCCCGAACTCCCAGTCTGGTTCTCCCCCCAAGACCCCCAAGTCCAATTATAAAGTCTTCTATACATGGGCCCCCGACGAGCTTTTGAACGACTGCACCAGCCTGACATCCTTTCAGGACCTGGAGAATCATCGTGGGGATCCCCACTTGTATAACTTTAATGCTTTCTGCCGCACTCATGATGCGCACATCTCCGTTCGTCCCGGCCGACCGGGGGAACCTGTGTGTGTCGATGACAGACCTAGAAAGGGGAGTCCCTTCTTCTTCATGTACCAGACGGTGTTTAAACGCGTCGGGGTGCGCCTGCCATTCACGCCCTTTGAGAGGGAACTCCTCACCGAGATTAACACAGCCCCCGCCCAGCTCCATCCCAACAGCTGGGCATTTGTAATGGGTTTTCAAATTCTCTGCGGGCACCTGGGCATCCTTCCTTCCGTGGATGTTTTCTTGCATTTCTTCGAAGTGAAGAAACAGGGGAAAAGCTTTTGGGGAAGCTTCTCTGGGATCACGGGCAGGATCATCCTCTCCCTCTTCCAGAACTCCTATAAAAACTGGAAAGGAAAATTCTTTAGGGTGTGCAGCGCCAAGCACGACCCTACAGCCTTAGACGGCTTTCCCTTGTACTGGACGGAGCACCCTAAGTTGCTCAGGGCCAAAGCCCTGGATGAGCTATCCCCTGCTGACAGGGAGGTATGCAAGGCCTTGGCTGGCCTGGGGATCGTCTTCGATACATTGAAGGTTATCGCGAGCGAATACAACGCTCACGCCCTGACCACATATTTTGGTAGGGAGACCCTCCCCTTACCATCTTTTTTTATCTGTACCTTGCTACCAGATGTTTGTTCCTCTGGCCTCTTTCACCTGTTTTCCATTGTACCATGTGATTCGCGTCTCACGTTTCTACGCGTTTTGTGATTTTGCATAATTGCTTTGGCTTTGACTTCCGCTGCTTGGTTTATTTGAATGTAGGATCGGTGATGGGCACCTCCAAAAGGATGATGCTGGCGAAAGCGATAAAGGACGCTCGTGCTGCCAAAGCGGGAGCCTCTTTCGCCCCTGCTGCTGACCCGAACCCCCCATCAACCCTGCCTCTGCCACCACCGACCACTACCGAAGCTCCACTAGGCTCATCTTCACCGTCCCCACATAGCCCTGAGGCGCTTCAGACTCCCGGCTCTCCTTTGCCCATTGCCGCCGTTCCTCTGGCCGTGGCCTCATCGCTGGCCCCAACCCCCCTCGACAAAGGGAAACGGGTCTTGGAGATCATATCCGACGATGAGGACTCGGATGGCGTGGCACCCTTCAAGAGGAGGAAATCTGCAAGGGTTCCCCTCCTACCGGCGGCATCGCCCAAGGGAGAGGATTCTTTCAGGGACAACTCTCCCAGCGCTACTTCCCTTCCCCCCCAACCGCCCAAGAGGATATAGGCGAAGGCGCCGAGTCTGCTCCACCTACGCCACCGGCAGAGGTCACTGCTTCTCCTGCCCCCGTCGCTGCCGCCCCCGATTTTATCGCCATCCCTCCTCCAATCATGCATCTGATGAGGGGCTTCAGTGGTGGAACAATGCCAGAGGGCTCCGACAGGAAGGAGGGCATGCCTTTCTACTTGGGGGCCTTCTTGGCGGTGGCCCTTGAATGGCGCGCCCAGGCCAGAAACGCTGTTCTGCAAACTCAAACCCTCCAGGCCTTGGAAACAAGGGTAGCTGCCCTGGAGGAGGAAAAGAAGATTCTGGGACGCCAAAGTGAAGCTTACCAAACCACCCTGAAGCAGGCGCAAGAGTCCAAAGTAGAGGCTGAAGAACAACTGGCAGAGGCGGTGGAGCTCCAGGCCAACTTCTACGCTCGGGAAGTCGCCCTCAAAGTTTAGGTAACGAGCCTTCAAGACATAGTAGAAGCTTACGAAGAAGTTCAAAAGGACTTGAAGGATCACTGCTGTGAGCAAGCTGACGAAATGGAGCGGATGGAAGGGGAAATGGCTACCCAGGCCAAAGCTATAGGCCTTCTCCAGGTTGACTACGACAAACAGCAAGTCAAGGTCAGCCGCTCCGTGTGGAGAAGGAGGCTTTGGAGAAGCAGGTAGCTTCTAGGGATGCCACCATTGAGGAGCTAGAGAAGGACAAAAAGACCCTCATCCAGGACATGGCGGGAACTTTCGAGGAGGGATTCCAGGAGACTCTGGCCCAAGCTGTCTGCATGAATCCGGGGATCGACATTTCCAACTGCGATTCCACTCACCACTTTGTTGATGGAAAAGTCGTGGCCCTGGAACTGGACGATTGAACCGCCACCCTCGACCATTACTTTATTCCTTTACACTTGTTTTAACCTTCTTTGATAAACTTGTAATTCTTTGAATTGTCTGCACTTTTGTTACAACTTTGGGTTTTTGCATGATTACTTTCGTGCCATTGCGATGTAGAATTCCGCCTGTGTGATTTTACTTTCGTTCTTTGCCTTCACGTGCTTCGGTTGTTTTGCCTGTACTATACCCGTTTCTTTCACTTCGTTGGGCGGCCTTGTATGTCCGGGGAAGGTCACGCGTCGATGCCCACGCCCATGGAGAGGCTTGCCTAATGGGGCCGTATCGTCCACGGGGTGTCTAACACCAAAGCGACCCGTCCCTTGCTTCTTAGCGCCCGGCGCCCACGCCTAAGGAGAGGCCTGCAACAACAGCACCGTATCGTCCTAGGGTGTCTAAAAACGCCGAGTGCTCTGGAAGGGGGGGGGGGGGTCGTTCCCTCCATGGTCTTTCCTTCCCATAGGTATCGGGGAACGACCCTGCCAGTGATTCGCTGGCGTTTGGCGATCTCGTCTCCCTCCACAGTCTTTCCTACCTGTGGGTATCAGGGAGGTGACGCCGTTAGTAATTAGTTTTGACTTCTTCGATTTCGTCTCCCTCCACAGTCTTTCCTACCTGTGGGTATCGGGGAGGCGGCCCTGCTGATACTTGGGTTGGCAACGCCCGCAACGTCTCGTGCTGGCGTCGCCCTTTGCGCCTTTCCTGGCGACGCCTCGGGCGTCTCATGCTAGCGTCGCCTTGGGCCTGGTCGACGCCTGAGGATAGCGAAGAGCTCAAGGTTTTGCCTGTGCCATCCACGCGGCGCTTCTTGCATGGCTGATGGGACGTTCAGTCACTCGACTTGGTCCTGACTCCTGCTGTGCCGCTGACCCACTCTCGACGGCGCATCGTACCCTTGGGCATTCTGTTGATACGACGTTTTCTGAGTTTAACCAGTGGTGCCAGGGCCATCCTTCCATCCTTTGCCACGTGGCACGATCGTGCGGTGCATCCATTCGCGTCGTTTAGCGCTATAACTGCAATACTTGCATTTGCGTCGTTTGGCGCTCTAAACGCAATATTTAATTCTTGAAAACTGTGAAACTGTCCTCATCATTTCTGCGCTTTTCGTAACCTACTTGCACCCTTTCTCTTCTCGCGAAGAGTTCTTCCAGTGTTCGTTCCCACCAGCGTTTTACCCTTGCATTACCAGTGGGCCACACGCCTTCAAACCTCCTCGATTCTGTTCAAAAATGTCTTCTCGTGCTACTCCCCCCAGGGTCAACCCCAAGGACCTATGTACTTGGGCTTCGAGCGAGCTTCTTGACGAATGCTCATGCTTACTCTCAACCAGGGCCATAAGGGAACACAAAGGGGATTCATGCTCCTATAATCACCGTGCCTTCGCGAGGAGGCACGATGACGACATTGCTGTGCTCCCTAGCACTCTAGGGGAGCCAGTATGTGGAGACGAATGGGCCAACGACGGGGTCCCCTTCTTTTACTTTTATCAGGTGGTTTTCAAAACCATCGGCGTGCGTCTGCCCTTCTCCAGGTTTGAGAAGGAACTGCTGACGGAGATCAATGCCGCTCCGGCCCAGTTATATCCCAACAGCTGGGCTTTTGTCAAGGCCTTTGACATCCTTTTCGGGTTTCTGGGTTGTGCACCCCCGGTTGACATCTTTCTTCACTTCTTTGAGGTGAACAGGCAAAGGAACAACCTCTGGGTAACTCTTAGTAACGTTCCTGGCAGAGTTCTCCTGACCCCCTTCCAAAACTCATTTACTAGGTGGAAAGGCCGGTTCTTCAAGGTCTGCTGCTCTGATCTTTTTCCCTCCGCCCTGGATGGTTTTCCACTGTACTGGGCGAGGGAGACGAGGGCCCTCAAATCCAAACCCTTCAAGAGGCTTGCCCTGAATGACGAGGTGGTTTGCCGGATTCTCGCTGAGGCGGGAGGTTTTGACTCCGCCACCTTGATCAGTTTGGAGTTCAACGCTGGAACTCTCGAGAAGTATATAGGTATGAGTCACTGCCCTAGAAACTTCCGCCTTTATCGTTCTCTATCTGGGTGTGTTTTGCTTCATGGTGTCTCTGACACGTTCATCTTCCTTGGTGCAGGTTCGAAAATAAACCAAGAGCGGAGGACGCGACTTACTCGAGCTCTGCGGACTGAGAGCGGGGCTTCGTCTTCTTCCCGTGCTGACTCCGATGGCCACTGAAGAGTGGTTATTTTCGTGTTTTTGTATGAGTTGTAATTTTTGCCCTATTCGCGTCACTCCCATTTGTATCGAACATTGCTTGTAAAATCAACTTTACTACACCACACTTGGTTTTTGTAACGCCGCTTTTCTTTGCATACGTCTCATATATTGTGCGCTTTTCCTCCGTCATGTTTCTTAGCGGCGCCTGCACTCAGGCGACACCTTTCTTCTTGGCGACGCCTTTCTTCTTGGCGACGCCTTCTTTCTTGGAGACACCTTCTTTCTTGGCGACGCCTTCTTTCTTGGCGACGCCTTCTTTCTTGGCGACGCCTTCTTTCTTGGCGACGCCTATCTTCTTGGCAGCGCCTATCTTCTTGGCGGCGCCTTTTTTCTTGGCGACGCCCCTTTTACTAGCGACACCTCACGCTACTTCAAACGGAGAAAGATAAAGACTGAGAACCAAGGCACGGTTTTTTCTCAAACTTGTTTTTTTCTTTTATTTGGGTGACGTCATTAAAAAACCCTGGAAAGGGAAAAAGAGCGTCCCCTTTAACAAGACTTTTGTTATATAGCTGCTTTACATAAGTCAACTAAAATAAAACTTCAGGTTGGCTGCATTCCAACTGCGCGGGATGGGACCTCCTTCCAAGGTCTCTAGACTGTACGAACCGTTGACCTTAGCCTCGGTAACTCTGATGGGTCCGGTCCACTTGGGAGACAGCTTATTCTCCAGCTCGTATGGGTGGGCTTTCCTCATAATTAGGTCGCCAATCTGAAACTGTCGCGGCTTTACCTTGGAGCTATATTGCCGCTCTACTCTTCTCTTCACCGCTTCAGCTTTTATTCTGGCTTCTTCCCTGGCTTCGTCTAGTAGATCCAGGTTTACCCGCCTTTCTTCGTTAGATTCCTCCACCACAAAGTTTTCAAAACGTGGTGAGCTTTCATGTATCTCTACCGGGATCATCGCGTCTGACCCATACACCAAACTGAAAGGCGTCTCCATGGTAGAAGATTGGGGCGTGGTGTGGTATGCCCATACGATCCTTGGAACTTCCTCTGCCCACGCCCCTTTGGCCTTCTCTAACCTTCTCTTTAACCCCCTCAGCAAAACTCTGTTTGCTGACTCCACTTGCCCGTTGGTCTGGGGGTGTTCGACTGATGCGAACACTTGCTTGATACCCATCTCAGCGCACAGATTCCTCAACTGCTGACTGGCAAACTGGGTCTCGTTATCGGATATCAAGCGCCTAGGTACGCCAAAGCGGCACACAATGTTCTTCCACACAAAGTGTTGTACCTTGTGCGCAGTGATATGTGCCACGGGCTCTGCCTCTATCCACTTGGTGAAGTACTCGATGGCAACGATCAAATACTTCATCTGCCTTATCGCCAGTGGGAACGGGCCCAGGATGTCGATTCCCCATGTATGAAAAGGCCACGGGCTATATATAGATCGCAGTTCTTCTGGCAGCGCCTTGTGCCAGTCAGCGTGCTTTTGGCATTTCCTGCAGCGCTGGGCGTGTCGTGCGCAATCCTCTTTTACTGTTGGCCAGAAGAACCCTGCGCGTATCACCTTGGAGGCTAAGGACCTTCCCCCTACGTGGCTCCCGCAAATGCCTTCGTGGAGCTCCGCCATTATCCTGGTTCAATCGTCGCCACTTACACACGTTAGGATAGGGTGAGTGAACCCGTGCCTGAACAACACTCCATCCACCAGAGTATATCTTGCGGCATTTCTTTTGACCTTCTTACCCTCTTCCGGCTTCACTGGGAGAGCCCCATCCGCCAGGTACCGTTTGTATGGCGTCATCCAGGTGTCTCCCTCGGCTAGGACACATACTTGCATTTGCCTTCCTTCTTCAAGCATACCCGCGTACGTGCTGATGCGGGGCGTCTTCAGCGTATCTTGGGTCAGAGAGCGATGATTCGTTGGACTCTCTCTTGATGTACAGATCTGGAGGACATCCACCCTGTTATCTTCCACCAATTTACGCGGAGCTTTGAGCGTCTCTTGGATCACTGTCCTCTGCCTAAGGTCGGCTCTGGCATTCTGCTCCCTTGGGACATCTATCAGCTCAAGAGCGTTAAATGCTCCCTTCAATAGTTGGACGTATCTTAGATACGCCGCCATCTGTGGGTCCTTCGCCTAGAACTCACCCGACACCTGCCCCGTAATCAGCTGGGAATCGCTTTTCACCAGGAGGTTCTGCGCGCCCATCTCCTTGGCCAGGAGCATTCCTGCTATCAGGGCTTCGTATTCTGCCTGATTATTACTTGCCTTGAAGGTGAAACGCAGAGCTTGCTCAATCAGTACGCCGTTGGGTCCCTCTAAGACTATTCCCGCACCACTCCCTTGTTGGTTGTAAGAGCCATCAACCGAGAGCAACCACTGCGAGCCCAGTTCCACCTCTTGCTCACCTCCGGGCGAGAGTTCCGCTATAAAATTTGCGTACACTTGCCCTTTGTTGGATCCTCTAGGCTCATACTGAATGTCGAATTCTGACAGCTCCACCGCCCAGCGCACCATTCTTCCCGCCACGTCAGGCTTCTGCAGTACCTTTTGTGATGTGATTCCAATAGCCACATAGAATAAGATTCTTGACATTCTTAGGAATCACCTTGAGCTGGAAAATATAGAGGCACTTTTCTTAGAGTTGGATCATTGTTCTAAGACAAGAACTCACCAATAACTAGTACCAAATCCCAAACTCATTTGGATGAACCAAATATTGTCAAATTGAATCAACAAAGAGATTAAAACTGGAATTGACCGAACAGAATTGAACAATTGAACAAATGAACCGAACCAAAACAGAAATTAAAAACAAAAACAGAACATAGTGCTGGAAAATAGAAAAACCGAAACTAAACAACTCAAGAACACAAGGCAACATGAACAATTGAAGAAGAAGAAAGGAAGGAGAAGAGAATGCTCATGAAGATGGAAGGAGGATGGATGATCTCGCCACTAGAAGTGTGGAATGCTCCTAGATGAGAGTGATGCCGCCACTTGAGGACTCCATTGATCCATCAAGATAAGACTAGAGAAGAAGGCTCCAAAAGCTCTCCAAAGGTCACTCAAAATTTGAGTAGAGTTTTCTTAGATTAATTCCAATCTGAATTTTACAAAGAGAGCACCTCTATTTATAGCCTAAGGTGCTGAAATGTAAGCTACACAAATTCAAAAAAACTCCCTCCCAAAAAGCTTCTAGAATCTGCGCCTAAAACAAGGCATGAGGAAGGTGTGATCCTTTCTCTCACTTTGGCACCTCCTTATTTACTCCTACACCTATCTACTAATACACCCCCCCTAAGACTCTTAACTAAAGACTAAAAGATGCTTTAACAATAGAGGTTTCTAATGTTTCCCTCTAAGCACCTTTCTAAACAATATTTATTTAAAACTTGGCCTTGCCCTTCATGGGATGGTCTTTGGGCTTTTGTGGGCTTTGGCCTTCTTGGGCTTGGGCTTGGGCTTTATCTTTTGCAAAGATTAACAAGAAAAACTTTAAATGTGAAGGCGAATGATCTTGTTCTTCATTATAAAAAGCCACCTTTAGTTGATTCTCATCATTTTGTATAGGGAGGTTTGTCATCACTACTACCGTAAAGCTGTGGAAGTAATGACGGAGCCTCCTGGCTGAAAACACCCCTGCTAACGCTGCCTTCTCCAGCGCCTGGTATCTCACCTCAGCGCCTTGTAATGCCTTGCTCACGAAATAGATGGGCTTTTGACTCTGGTCCTGCTCCTGGACTAACACAGAGCTGATAGCCCGCTCCGTTACCGTAAAATATAGCCGGAGGGGCACACCTGTTACCGGTTTGCAGAGGACCGGTGGCATTGCCAGGTACTCCTTTAACTTAATGAAAGCCGCTTCGCATTCGACAGTCCATGCAAAGCGACTATTTCTCTTGAGGCACTGGAAATATGGATGCCCCTTCTCTCCCCCGACGGAAACATACCTTGAGAGTGCCGCCATCCGCCCTGTCAGCTGCTGCACTTCCTTTACCGACGTCGGGCTTCGCATCGCTGCGCATTTGTTGGGCTTCGCTTCTATCCCCCTCTCTGTGAGCATAAAACCCAAGAACTTACCGGCCTCTACCCCGAAGACACACTTCTCAGGGTTTAACTTGAGGCGGTACTTGGATATTGTGACGAACAACTCCTTCAGGTCGGCCGTGTGCTGTGCCCTATCCTGCGACGCCACCACCATGTCATCTACGTAGGCGTACACATTCCTCCCTAGCATGGGCGCCAGGACCTTGTCCATTAACCTTTGGTATGTGGTGCCCGTGTTTTTCAGCCCGAAAGGCATCACCTTATAACAGTAACTGCAAGTCTCAGTCATGAATGCAGTTTTACTCTCATCTCTCGGGTGCATCTTGATCTGGTTGTACCCTGAGAATGCGTCCAGGAAGCTCAGCACCTTACTGCCGGATGCACTATCCACCAACGCGTCGATGCTGGGCAGTGGGTACGAGTCCTTCGGGCACGCCTTATTCAAGTCCGTGAAGTCCACGCACATCCTCCACTTCCCATTCGCCTTTTTCACCAAGACGACGTTGGCCAGCCACTCGGGGTATTGAATCTCCCTGATGTGGCCAACACTCAACAGCTTCTGCGTTTCATCCTTTACCACCTGCTGTCTCTCTTCGTTAAACTTTCTCCTTCTTTGGCGCACGGGGCGGACCGTGGCGTCCATGCTGAGGTGATGACACAGGAAATCGGGGTCGATGCCGGGCATATCCGAGGCGGACCATGCGAAAGCATCCAGGTGGCGCGAAATCACTTCTACCACCCCTTCCTGTTCTTCTGGGCTCAGCAAGATTCCTAACTTAAACGTTTTGCCGCCAATCTCCCTCTCCACGGCGTTAGCCGCCGGTTGTTCCCTGCTATCATCCTCGACGGTCGCCGCCTCTTCCACGGGCACCGCGTTGCCAGGGCCTTCCTCCATGGGTGCATCTGTTTCTGGCGTCGCCATCACGGGCACGGCCTCGTTAGGCGTCGACGCGGCGGGCGTCGCCTCAATCATCGTCGTGTCTGCACACGGCGGACGCTCATACACCATGAACACGCCTCTCTTCGTTTTCAGGTTGTTCTCATAACATTTCCTTGCCTCCTCCTGATCTGACTTGATGACTATCACCTTGCCACTGAGGTCCGGCAGCTTCATCTTCATATGGCGTGTGGAGGCTACTGCGTTCAACCGGTTCAACGCCGGCCTGCCCAACAAGATGTTGTAAGCGGAGCTAGCGTTCACGACCAAGTATAGGATGCTTTCGGTACGCGAGGCCTCTCCGTCCGTGAACGTAGTCCTCAACTCCAGGTAGCCTCGGACTTCCACCTGGTTGTCCGCAAACCCATACAGGCACCCTGTGTAGGGCCTCAAAAGGTCGGGGGATAACCGCAACTTATTGAATGTCGACCAGAACATGACGTCTGCTGAACTTCCCTGGTCGACAAGAACTCTGTGCACCTTTCTCCCAGTTGTGACAACTGAAATGACCACGGGGTCATTGTCGTGCGGCACCACGTCTCGGAGATCCCCTCTCGTGAATACGAGGTCCGACTCCCACGGCTCACCCGAAATTCTTTCTTCGATCGAGTTGACCCCCCTCGCATATTTCTTTCGCTGGGAGGCGGTGGGTCCTCTGCCGAAAAATCCTCCAGCTATGGTATGGACCTCGCCGAGAACCGGCGTCTCGGTGCCAACTCATGCCCACAATCATCTAGTCACTCACTTTGAGAGCGTATCTGCCTTCCTCTCGTACCCTGCACCAGGCTACCCTGGGCGTGACCCTCCCCTCGAGTCGTATCTGTCCCAAAGGCGTCTCTAGGGTGGCAGGGGTACTTCAAGAGTCAGGCTGCCCTACACTGGTGCTATCACTATGGCCTTGAAGCTACCTTTTCCTTTTCTTTATCACTACCCCGGACTATCGGGACCTGAGGCCTTCCCACGGCGTCGCTCCCTCCATGGTCTTTCCTACCCATGGGTATCGGGGAACCGCGCTGTGACTGCCTTGACTTAATGATATTCGATCTTGGCGACGCCCTGGTTGGGCGACGCCTCCACCTAGGCGACCCTCGCCTTGGCGACGCTTCCTCTTGGCGACGCTGGTACTTGGCGTCTCTTCACCTAGGCGACGCCTTGTGTTGACTTTGACTCCTGGAGTTGACTTTGACCTTGACTTTGTCAACGCCCGGATACGGGACGGTACACTAACATATTACTTTTTATTGAATTATAGTGTAATAAACAACCAGGAAGCTATGAGTGTGGCTATTACATTTGTTCCTGCCGGTTGACCGAAAAGTTCTTCGTGTGTTGCTATGACTCGCGTAACAAGGACACCTTCGTCTTGGTTCCAGATCTTCACCCTACACCGTCGTGAGTACCAGAAAGAGAGAGAACAAAGGGCGCCCTCGCGGCCGTTTGCACTCCGACGATCAAGTCAACAAGCAGAAAACACCAAACACCTTCGTATCGGAGCACCGTAACTGAATGCTCTGAAGGCGCGTAACTGAATTGTAACTAACTTCTCTCTCTCTCCAATCACTCGTGCGTATGGCGAGCAAGCGAGCCAATGATTAGAGTGTGTGTAAACTGTATAAAACGTACCTCACTAAGCCTTTAGAGAAGCTTATATACCTTGGGTTTCAGTGCTTACTGCCACGTGGCCTTTCTAACTTAATCGCAACTCCACGTGGAAGGCCTTACGACGCTGTAACCCAACTTAGGGAAATTCCAGCGTGTAAGTCTTCCTTCCTTGAAGTGCATCTGGTGCAAGGGGTGACTACCTGGGTGCTAACTCATGCGCCCCAGGTTCTAGTCACTTGCCCTGAGAGTGTATCAGCCTTTCTCTCGTACCATGCACGTGGATTATCCCCGGGCGTGGCCCTCTCCCAGGTCGTATCTGTCCCAGGGATTCTCAAGAGGTGGCGTGGGTACTTCATGAGTCAAGCTACTCCCTACTGGTATTGGTATAGTCTTGAAGCCTCCTTTCTCTTCTCTTTATTACTGTTCTGAGGTACTGGGGCCCGTGGCCTCCTCGCCCGTACCAAGGCCTCTTATTGTGCCGCCCCCTCCACGGTCTTCCCTACCCGTGGGTAACGGGGGTGACACCATCGACTCCTGAACTTGGCGACGCCATTCTTGGCGATGCCCACACCTGGCGACACTCACACCGGTCAACGCTGACTTTCCTCCTTGGTGGGTCCCACCATATGTTTGACTTTGACTTTGGTCAACGCCCGGGGACGGGTCAGTACACTAGCCCTTGAGCTGACAACTGTTTTCCGCGAAAAGACTAAGACTAAGGCCTCGCCCTACTATCTACGTGGTGCTCTGATGACGTGACATTCTCTGAGCTGGTGACGTGACACTCTCTGCGCTGGTGATGTGACACCTTAAGTCACGCTTTACTCTCTTGACACGTGGCCCAATCGCACGGCCAGCACTTAACACCTTTTGCGCTCCTCAAGTTTACGTTATATCTTTCAAAAACGCGCGCTCGAGTCACTTTTCGCATTCCTCAACACTGTTCATCTTCTCGAAGCTTTCTCTGCGTTCTCTGTTCACACCTCAAACCTTCATCAACCCGATCATTCAAAGGTATGATTTTTCCCCTTCAATGGCTCTTTCTCTTGACCTTTTGTGTTAATATTACTGCCTGGGTCTATTTATCTTCTTCACATTCGCACTTTTCCTTCCTCATTTCTCTATTTCCCCTATTCTTAATCTTCTTCCCCTTTTTCGCCTTAACCTTCATTTGCTAAACCTTTACTCTTCTTCATTCTTCAGTTTCCTTCATGGCGCGTACTAAAACGACTGCCAACTCTCCACCTCCAAGGGTCAACTATAGAGCCCTATACCCTTGGGCCCCCGATGAGTTGCTCTCTAAGTGCTCAAGCTTAACCTCCCTCAAGGATTGGCGGGACCACGTTGGCGACCTAAGCGTCTACTAGTACAGCGCCTTCGCTAGGAGGCATAACGGGTACATATCTGTGCAACCTTGCACTAAAGGCGAGCCTGTCTGCGTAGACGATAGGTCAAACAATGGGGTGCCCTTCTTCTTCTTCTATTAAACGGTGTTTAAGACAAAGATAAACGTCGCCCTTGCCCAGCTACACCCCAATAGCTGGGCCTTCGTCAAGGCGTTTGGAATCCTTTGCGAGTACTTTGGCCAGCCCCCCTCCGTGGACATCTTCCTCCACTTCTTTGAGGTGAAGAAGCAAGGGAAAAGCCTATGGGTGAGCTTCAGCGGTATCGCTGGAAGAGTCCTCCTCTCCCTATTCCAGCAATCCTACAAAGGCTGGAGGGGAAAGTTCTTTAGGGTGTGCTGCACTGAGCACTATCACTCTGCGCTGGATGGCTTCCCCCTATACTGGGTGCAAGAAGTAAAGTTGACCAAGCATAAGACCTTAGATGACCTGCCCTCGACTGATCGAGAGGTTTGTCAAATTTTGGCTAGCGCGGGGGTCCTCGATACCTCTGAGTTGATAGCTCGTGAATACAATGCTGAGGCCCTCACCAAATACATAAGCACGAGAACCATTCCCCATTTAACTATTTGCTTTCTGCTTTTGCGTGTTTTTCATTCTTGCTTGTATGGGAATTATCTGTTTTCCTCATGCTTTAACTTAGCTTGTGCCTAACCCTTGCTCTGTTTGCTTTTTTGGTGCAGATTCTAAAATGGATAGGAACAAAAGACTGAGGCTCGCCCAAGCTTTGTAAACCAAGGGCAAAGCTACATCCAAGGGAGCTGGGGACTCCACACACCCAATCTCCGAACCTGCTCCCACCTCCCCAACCTCTTGCCCTCAAAACCCATCTCAAACAACACCTCCCCAAACACTTCCCTCTGCAACTCTCACTCCAAACTCTCCACCTCCCATAGCGGCCATGCCTCTCGCCTTGGCCGAGACTACCACGACACTAACCCCCCTAGACAAAGGCAAAGGGGTGGTGGTGGTTCCTTCAGAAGATGAGGAGGACACTGCTGAAGGGCAAGTCTTCAAGAAGAGGAGGACCACCAAGGTTGTCACCTCCATTTCCTCTTCCAACCATGGTGCTGAATCATTAAGGGAGCACCCTCAAAGCACCACGTCACCACCACTACAAATGGCTTTGGAGGGTGGAATCGAATCCAAGCCCACGCCTGCCCCAGCATCAGCTCCAAAACTTCCCCAGCCAGACCAAGAAATGCTTAGGGGTTACCTTCACAAGGTGTCTCCGGGGGGCCAAGAAGGAGGGTATGAACTTCTACCTTGGTGCCTTCCTTGCCTGTGCCAACTCTTGGCGTGATCCGGCCAGGGCCAAGGCTAGTGAGCTTTCTGCCCTTCAAGCTCTGAAGAAAGAGTGTGCCTCCCTGAAGGAGGAGAAACGCTGCTGGGAGCGCCAAGAGGAGGCCTACAAGGACTCCTTGAAGATGGCTCAAAAGGCAAAGGAGGAGGCCAGCAAGAGATTATACGAAGCAGGGTAGGCCCATGCCGAACTTCTGGGGCAGGTCGGGCCTCTTCGTGTGCAGATTGTAGATCTCAAAGACGTCGTTGAAGCTTCCAAGGCTCAACCAAAGAAACTCGAAGACCACTGCGCTGATCGAGAGCAGAAGCTGGGCAAAACTGAGGCAGCACTCGAGGCTAAGACTAAGGAAGACTAAGGAGTATGACCTTCTTGAAGCTAAGGTTAAGGCCTTTGACTTGGTTGAAGCCGAGCTGCGGACGGAGTTGGTCAAAGCCTTCGCGGCCAAAGATGAGGAGCTGGCCTCCCAAGCTGAACACTTCAAGAAGGTGGAGGAAGAGCTGGTCCAAGACGTCGCGGGTGCGTTTGCCGATGGGTTTGCTGAGGCCCTCGCCCAAGCGGCTTGCGCGAACCCGGGGATCGACGTCTCTGAGTGCAGCCCAATGAACGAAATAGTAGAAGGCAAAATCGTGCCTTTAGAAGCTCTTGAGGATTAGCCCTTTTCGTAACTTTGTAACTGCTGTGAACACTTATTTCTGTATATTTGAACATAACTGATTATTCTGACTTCATACTCTGGTGTATTCTCTTCTTCTTTACTGCTTTCGATGACTTGTGTTTATGCTTTATTTACCATTGCCTTTTCCTGCTTTGGTTTACGCCCTCCTTTTGCACTTCGAATTTCTTCTGCTTCTTTAACTCGTAATAACTTTGACTTGATATTTACTTACCCTTCGTGGGCCTAAGGATGGCGCTTCTCCTATGTGACGTGTTTCTGCACCAAGTCACCTGGCTCTCCACTGCTCCAAACTTCCTCACTGTCCAACGCCCACACTCGAAGGAAATGCCCCCCCCCCCCACTTCTTAATGAGGTGCCTAAACGTCGGACACCGGGGCTAGCCGTTCTTACCTGGGGTGGGGGCGTCCCGAAGGAATCTGTTAACCCCTACCCAGGGACTAAACGCCTGGATTTTAACTTTACTATATGTACCTTTCAAACCTGACGCCTACGCCCGAAAAATGCGCTCCCGCCACTCCCTTTGGGGTGTCTACACGTCCAAGTTGGTTCGTTTGCTTGGTGCTCACGCCCAGAGGAGATATCCACATCCCTCCTGTTGAGGTGTTTAAACACCATGGCGGCGGGTTCGTTTCTTAATGAACCACGCCCCTTCCTTTTAGCGTTTCTTTACATTGCGAGAAAAGGAAAGATGAGACATTGTATTCTTCAACTTCGTTTTTACTTGGGTGACCTCATTAAAAAACCCCCGAGAGGGAAAAAGAGTGTCCCCTTTAAAACTGTGTACTACATAGTGTTTTTAACTGAAATAAAACTTTAAATTGGCTGCGTTCCAGCTGCGTGGAATGGGGCCTCCTTCCGGAGTCTCAAGCTTGTACGAACCGTTCCCCTTAGCCTCGGTTACCCTAAAGGGTCCGGTCCACTTGGGAGACAACTTGTTCTCCAACTCATATGGATGAGCCTTTCGCATAACCAGGTCAACTACTTGGAACTGTCGCGGCTTCACCTTAGAACTGTATTGATGTTCTACCCTTCTTTTCACAGCTTCAGCCTTTATTCTCTCCTCTTCTCTGGCCTCGTCCAACAGGTCTAGGTTCACCCTTCTTTCCTCGTTGGACTCCTCCGCCACAAAGCTTTGGAAACGGGGCGAGCTCTCGTGAATCTCCACTGGGATCATGGCGTCTGACCTGTACACTAGGTTGAACGGCGTCTCCATGGTGGAAGATTGGGGTGTGGTGTGGTAGGCCCACACGATCCTTGGTACTTCTTCTGCCCATGCTCCTTTAGCTTTCTCAAGTCTTCGTTTCAACCCCCTCAACAAAATTCTGTTCGCGGACTCCACCTGTCTGTTCGTGTAGGGGTGTTCGACAGATGCGAATACCTGCTTGATGCCTACTTCTGAGCACAACTTACCCATTTGCAGGCTGGCAAACTGGGTGCCATTATCTGAGATGAGACGCCTCGACACACCGAAGTGGCACACAATATTCTTCCACACGAAGTGTTGTACCTTATGTGCAGTGATCTGCGCCACTGGTTCTGCCTCTATCCACTTCGTGAAGTACTCGGTGGCCACTTTCAAGTACTTCATCTGCCTTATCGCCAAAGGGAAGGGCCCCAGAATGTCGATTCCCCATGTGTGGAAAGGCCACGGGCTATAAATCGACCTCAACTCTTCTGGAGGCGCCTTGTGCCAGTCAGCGTGCATCTGACACTGCTTGCATCACTGGGCATACCTCACGCAATCCTCCCTTACTGACGGCCAGTAAAAACCTGCACGGATCACCTTGGATGCCAATGATCTCCCTCCTACGTGGCTTCCGCAGATCCCTTCGTGGAGTTTCGACATTATCCTCGTGCACTCGTCGCCGCTCGCACATGTCAGAATCGGGTGCGTGAACCCGTGCCTGAATAGCGCTCCATCGATGAGAGTGTACCTTGCGGAGTTTCTCTTTATCCTCTTGCCCTCTCTAGGCTCCGCTGGGAGAATCCCATATGCAAGGTATCGCCTATAAGGCGTCATCCATGTATCCTCTTCTTCCAAGACGCACACCTGCACACGACCCTCCTCTTCGGGCGAGGCCGCATAAACGCTGACGCTGGGGACCCTTGCCGTGTCTTGAATCAAAGACCGATGACTCCTCGGCTTTCCTCTCGTCGTGCTGATATGGAGGACATCCACCCTATTATCTGCCATAAACTTTCGCGGCCTCTTGAGAGTTTCCTGGATGACTGTCCTCTACCTTCCCCCCTTGTCTGAGCTGGCCAGCTTGGCGAGCAGGTCAGCACGAGCATTTTGCTCTCTCGGGACATGCACCAGCTTAAACGCAGCAAAAGCTCCCTTCAACACTTGGACGTAACTCAGATACTCCCTGGTCACCTGCCCGTGACCAGCTGTGAGTCACTTTTCACCAGGAGGCTTTGCGCACCCATCTCCTTGGCTAAAAGCATTCCAGCAATCAAAGCTTCGTACTTATCCTGGTTATTACTTGCCTTAAAGGCGAACCGCAAGGCTTGCTCAATCAACACCCCGTTGGGCCCCTCCAAGACTATCCCGACGCCACTTCCCTGCTGATTGGAGGACCCATCCACTGAAAGCATCCACTGTGACCCTAACTCCACCTCCTGGAGGACGCCTCCCGGTGAGAGCTCTACGACGAAGTCTGCATAAACTTGTCCCTTGATGGATCCTCTGGGTTCGTACACTATATCGAACTCTGACGGCTCCACCGCCCAGCGAACCATCCTCCCAGCGACATCTGGCTTCTGCAATACCTTCTAAATGGAGAGGTCCGTCATCACCACCACCGTAAAGCTATGAAAATAGTGACGGAGCCTCCGGGCTGAGAACACCACTACCAGCGCCGCCTTCTCCAATGATTTGTATCTCGTCTCCGAGCCTTGCAAGGCATTACTCGGGAAGTAAATAGGCCTCTGTACCTGATCTTGCTCTTGAACCAGCACAGAGCTTATGGCCCACTCCGTTACTGCAAAGTACAAGCGGAGGGGCTCGCCTGCCCGTGGCTTACACAGCACAGGAGGTGTCGCCAAGTACTCCTTCAGCCTGAGGAAAGCTGTTTCGCATTCTTCTGTCCACACAAAACGGCTGTTCCTTTTCAGGCACTGAAAATATGGGTGCCTTTATCTCCACCAGCTGATACGAACCTTGACAAAGCCACCATATGCCCCATCAACTGCTGCACTTCCTTTACCGAGGCTGGGCTTCGCATGGCGAAGATTGCCGCACACTTGTCAGTGAGCATGAATCCCAAGAACTTCCCCGCCTCGACCCCAAAAACGCACTTCTCCGGGTTCATCTTGAGGCGGTACTTAGCTATTGTGGCGAATAGCTCCTCTAGGTCAGCTGTGTGTCGCCCTCTTTCCTAGGAGGTCACCACCATGTCGTCAACATAGGCCTGCACGTTTCTTTCCAGCATAGGTGCGAAGATCCTATCCATCAGTCTCTGGTAGGTGGCGCCTGCATTCTTCAGCCCAAACGGCATGACCTTTTAGCAGTACCTACACGTCTCGGTCATGAACGCTGTTTTGCTTTCATCTCGTGGATGCATCTTGATATGATTGTACCTCGAAAATGCATATAAGAAACTCAACATCTTGCACCCCGAGGCGCTGTCCACCAACGCGTTGATGCTGGGCCATGGATATGAATCTTTGGGGCACGCCTTGTTCAAATTTGTGAAGTCGATGCACATTCTCCACTTTCCATTCGCCTTCTTCACTAAGACGACATTGGCCAGCCACTCATGGTATTGGATCTCCCTGATGTGCCCAACGCTCAACAATTTCTTCGTTTCTTCCTGCGCGATGAGGCACTTCTCCTCGTTGAACTTCCTCCTCCTCTATCGTACAGGATGGACCTTGGGGTCCATGGTGAGATGGTGGCATAGAAAATCTGGGTCGATGCCTGGCATGTCCGAGGCGGACCATGCGAATGCGTCTAGGTGGCGCGAGATTACCGCCGCCATCTCATCCTGCTCTTCCTGGCTCAGTAATCGTCCCAATTTGAATACCTTACCACACCAATCTGCCTCTCGACCACATTGTTTACGGACTGGGGTCGCCTATCTCGCACGCTCTCTGCACGAGACTCGCTTCTGTGGCCTTCTCTCCTAGGCGTCACCTCATCGGTTACTTCAGGCGAGGCCTCCTCTGATACTCCCTCCATGGGCGAGGCCTCCTCGGATACTTCTTCCATGGGCGAGGCCTTCCCGTGTGCTTCTTCTAGGGGTGCGGCTTCCCGGGGTGTTTCCTTCGCGGGTATAGCCTCGACAGGAGTCGCCTCCGCGGGCATCGCCTCTTCTAGGGGCTCTACCTCCATAGGTGTATCTAAAATGGGTGGGCGTTCCATCACCATGATCACTCCCCTTCATATCGTAGCACCGTAACTGAATGCTCTGAAGGCGCGTAACTGAATTGTAACTAACTTCTCTCTCTCTCTCCAATCACTCGGGCGTACGACGAGCAAGCGAGCCAATGATTAGAGTGTGTGTAAAATTTGTACCGTCCCGTCCCCGGGCGTTGACCAAAGGTCAAAGTCAACACATGGTGGAACCCCTCCAGGGACCCATGGAAGAAAGTCAACAAGTTGAACGCTCGAGTCATCGCCTAGCTGAGGCATCGCCTAAGTGAGGCGTCGACCAAAAGCGGCGTCACCCAAGAGAGGCGTCGCCCAAGAGAGGCATCGCCAAGCAAGGGTACTGCCAGTTTAAAGCATTGCCAAGCTTAGACATCGCAAGGAGGCTTCGGGCCTCGACAATTCAGAACAGTAGCAAGGAGAAGAGAAAGGTGGTTTCAAGACCATAAGTTCTAGTACCAGTAGGGGGTAAACCTGACTCGTGAAGTACCCACGCCACAGCTGGGAGGCCCTGGGACAGATACGACCCATGACAGGGTCATGACCAGGGGAGGACCACGTGCATGATACGAGAGAAAGGTAGATACACCCCCAGGGCGAGTGACTAGTGATTGGGGTGCATGAGTTGGCATCCAAAAAGTCAACCCACGTGACAGAAGAACTTCGCAGAAAAGAGGGCTCACACGATGGAAAAACCCTAAGTTGGGTGGCGGCGCTGTAGGACCCTCTGCACAGAATAAACGATCAAGTCAAAAGGGTACGTGGCAATACCCACGTGCTCATTAAAAGTTTTAGGGAAAGTTTGCCAAGGTACGCGTTAATTCAGTTAAGATTCGAATGTTCTAAGGAATGTTTTGATACGCCTTCAATGCGCTTTAACGCGCTTTAAAGATTAGAGGTGTATAAAAAGGGACCTTGGGGCATTTGAACAGGGACCGAGTTTTAACCTAATACACACAGAGAGATACACAGAGAAAACCCTAGTTGTCTTCGCGGCACACTCACAGTGAGCACAAGGCAATTAGGGCAACACAGTTCTAGTTACACAGTTTCAGTCATTCAGTGTAGTTTTTTGATGTTTCTCGCTAGCTGACTTGATCGTCGGAGTGCAAACGGCCGCGAGGACGCCCCTTTGTTCACTTCTCTTTTCAGGTGTCTTTGACGGAGCAAACGAAGGTGCCCTAACTCGCAAGGATAAGCCCCGCGCAAAGACGATCCCGATCAACCGGCCAGAACAAAATCTATAAAATGTACCTCACTAAGCTTTCAAAGAAGCTTATATAGCTTGGGTTTCAGTGCTTACTGCCACGTGGCCTTTCTGACTTAATCACAACTCCACGTGGAAGGCCTTACGACGCTGTAACCTAACTTATGGAAATTCTAGTGTGTAAGTCTTCCTTCCTCGAAGTGCATCTGGGCCAACTCATGCGCCCCAGGTTCTAGTCACTCGCCCTAGGAGTGTATCAGCCTTTCTCTCGTACCATGCACGCGGTTTACCCCCGGGCGTGGCCCTCTCCTGGGTCGTATCTGTCCCAGGGATTCTCCAGAGGTGGCATGGGTACTTCACGAGTCAGGTTACTACCTACTGGTACTGGGGATGTGGCCTTGAAGCCACCTTTTTCTTCTCTTTATTACTGTTCTGTGGTACCGGGCCCCGTGGCCTCCTCACCCGTACCGTGGCCTCTTATTATGCCGCCCCTCCACAGTCTTCCCTACTGGTGGGTATCGGGGGGTAACACCATCGACACCTGAACCGGGCGACGCCATACTTGGCGACGCCCACACCTGGCGACACTCACACCGGTCAACGCAGACTTTCCTCCTTGGTGGGTCTCACCATATGTTTGACTTTGACTTCGGTCAACGCCCGGGGACGGGTCGGTACAACATTATGCAATGGATGATTACCATTATAAGACTAGGTGTTAAAACTGGTTGGAAAGAGGTAATAACATGATATGTTAAATCATTTTTATAATTCTTGAACATATATGTACCGTCTAGGTCATCGGGTGTGATGACGTGGACAAGAGAAAGGTAGGTGGTCAAGAAGTCAACAGTCAACGTATAGTCAACATAGTCAACGTAGTTGCCGTATGTAGAAGCGTCGTTCTTCAGTATAAATAATCGGTTATCGCCGAGATGTGTCACCGCCAAGATGGATCATCGCCCAAGAGAAGCATCGCGCAAAGTAAGACATCGCCCTAAAGTTGGGTGGCGACACTGTGGGACCCTCCGCACAGAATAAATGATCGAGTCAAAGGGGCACGTGGCAATGCCCACGTGCTCATTAAAGATATCCAGGGAAGGCTGCATGCATGACGCGTGATTAGTTAGGGCACCCACAGAGTATGATGGCGCGAGAGATACAACGCTCAAGTTAGAGCCCAAGTGGCCATAAGGTTATATACATTGCACTCCAGATAAGGGAAGTCCGTGGGCCGGATACGCTAAGATCCTAAAGATAGCGGCGCAAGGACCTTCTCCAAGGAACCCTAGATAATAGCAAGCAACGCAGAGGTAAACCCTAGTTTTTCACCTATATAAAGGGCACGAAGAGCCCTAATAAGGTACGCTTTCATAGTTATACAGAGCACTAAACCCTAGTTGTTCTTGACGGCACACCCAGCTGTGAGCACAAGGCAATTAGGGCAACACATTTCCATTCATGGAGACAATCATACAGTCTCTAGTCACTTTGGTGTTTCTCGCTAGCTGACTTGATCGTCGGAGTGCAAACAGCCGCGAGGGCGCCCATTTGTTCTTCTTTTTCAGGTACTCGTAAACAAGGCAGAACGAAGGTGCTCTAGCTCGTGAGGACAAGCCACTCATAAAGACGACCCAGGTCTACCGGCAGGAACATTTGGCGCCCACCGTGGGGCTCGATATAAAACATCAGTCCCACCACACAAGTTTTTCAGTTCCAGTTGCAGTTTCCCACCTAGTTTCAGCCCTCAAATCGCAGATAGTCAAGGGGGGCTTCGAGAAACCACGAACATGAGACCCGCACGCACTAGGAGCGAAGAGATAACCATACAACAAATCATGGAGAAGCCCTCCAATCAGTGAATGAAGAAGCCAAGGCTGGCCAATTAAGGCCATTCCTTGAGCGTGGAATGTGGCAAACCTTAAGTTGTATTTCAGCTAAGATATCCGTGCTTAATGCTTTCTCTTTGAACAATGTGTGATAAATCTGTTCTTGGAAGATGATGCATTTAACTTTGTTGATTTATCTGAATTGGCACATGATAAGTTGACCATACAACAAATCGTGGAGAAGCCCTCCAATCAGTGAATGAAGAAGCCAAGGCTGACCAGTTAAGGCCATTCCTTGAGCGTGGAATGTGGCAAACCTTAAGTTGTATTTCAGCTAAGATATCTGTGCTTAATGCTTTCTCTTTGAACAATGTGTGATAAATCTGTTCTTGGAAGATGATGCATTTAACTTTGTTGATTTATCTGAATTGGCACATGATAAGTTGACCATACAACAAATCGTGGAGAAGCCCTCCAATCAGTGAATGAAGAAGCCAAGGCTGACCAGTTAAGGCCATTCCTTGAGCGTGGAATGTGGCAAACCTTAAGTTGTATTTCAGCTAAGATATCTGTGCTTAATGCTTTCTCTTTGAACAATGTGTGATAAATCTGTTCTTGGAAGATGATGCATTTAACTTTGTTGATTTATCTGAATTGGCACATGATAAGTTGACCTAGCTCGGTATAAGTACGAGCATAGGCGCTCTGTGGAATTGATCTGTTTATTGATTTGCTTAAGCACAACACAGGTAAGTCAACCTAGCTTGGTGTCAGTACTGCCACTCGAGTATAGGCGCCCCGTGAGTAAATGGTTACCTAGTGCCAGGTAAGACAGGGGCATGAGCACCATGCAGTAGAGCCCGTCAGCTCGACCCAAGGGTTCGGGGGAGGTCATCGGTGATTGGGCACAAAGAGGTGAGTCGTGAGCTGAACTCAGATGTTGGTCAGCCCAGAAAAGGTAACAAAGATAAAGAAATATTTTTTTTGTTGTGATATTATATTTGTTGTGATATTACTAGAAATAAAAGATAAAGAAATATGTTATTTTAGAGATAAAAGATAAAGAGATATTTTATTTGTTGAGATATTATTTTGGAGATAAAAGATAAAGAGATGTTTTATTTGTTGTGATATTATTCTGGAGATAAAAATTGAAGAGATATTTTGTTTGTTGTGATATTATTTTGGAGATAAAAGATAAAGAAATATTTTATTTGTAGAGATATTTTGTTTGTTGTGATATTATTTTAGAGATAAAAGATAAAGAAGTATTTTATTTGTAGAGATATTTTGTTTGTTGTGATATTATTTTGGAGATAAAAGATAAAGAAATATTTTATCTGTTGAGATATTATTTTGGAGATAAAAGATAAAGAAATATATTATTCTGGAGATAAAAGATAAATAAATATTTTATCTATTGAGATATTATTTTAGAGATAAAAGATAAAGAAATATATTATTCTATAGATAAAAGATAAATAAATATTTTATCTTATGAGATATTATTTTAGAGATAAAAGATAAAGAAATATATTATTCTGGAGATAAAAGATAAAAAGATATTTTATCTGTTGAGGTATTATGCTGGAGATAAAAGATAAAAAGATATTTCATCTGTTGTGATATTATTGTGAAAATATTGTGATATTATTCTGGGGATAAAAGATAAAGAGAAATTTTATCTGTTGTAATATTATATCTGTAGCTGTTCCATCCGGTTGACCGGGACGTCTTCGTGCGCGACCTCAACCGTCAGCTAGGGACTCCTTCCCACTGATTACCTGTGGATTCCTGCAAAAAAGAGGACAAAGAGGCGCCCTAGCGGCCGTTTGCACTCCGACGCTCAAATCAGCCAGCAAGAAACACCAAAACTGTTCACCTCCGTCTCTGAGCACCGCGTATGGCACTCTGAAGGTGGTAAAAATAACTGTGTATTGTGTGTCTGTGTTCTCTCTCTCAGGCAAAGATATTTCCCAGTCCCTTGTTCGTAACCTTGAAGCACGAGCAAGCAACTAGAGAGTTCTGGTAAATTTGCCAAAAGTTCCAACCCTCTTTCCAGCATTCTCCGCGCTATTTAAACTACCCAAGCATTTAAAGCGCCTTAAAGCGCCTTTAATTACAAATGTAACGCACTCAATCAGCGTATTTAATTAGAAAACGTAGCGCATTTAAGACGTTGAAACGCTTGGGAGCCATTATAACACCTGAATGCTCGAAAGGGAAACTGTATTGAATGACTTTAATTACCTGGCACCTGACTAAAGGGTGTTTCTATTCTGGCATGGCTGTCGTACACGTGGAGGTCCTCACGACGCCGTAACCCCATCTAGGGGCGTTTCTGCCCATCTGGGGACGTTTCTACGTGTGAGTCCTCCTGCTTGGGAGTGCTACTGCGCTAGGGGTGACTTTTTGGGTGCCAACTCATGCCCCCAATTATCTAGTCACTTACTTTGAGAGCGTATCTGCCTTCCTCTTGTACCCTGCACCCGGCTACCCTGGGCGTGACCTTCCTCTTGAGTCGTATCTGTCCCACAGGCGTCTCTGGGGCGGCAGGAGTACTTCACGAGTCAGGCTGCCCTGGTACTATTACTATGGCCTTGAAGCCACCTTTTCCTTCTCTTTATCACTGCCCCGGGTTATCGGGACCTGAGGTCTCCCCACGGCGTTGCTCCCTCCATGGTCTTTCCTACCCATGGGTATCGGGGAACCACACCGTGATTGCCTTGCTTTAGCACTGTTTGATCTGGCGACGCCCTGGTTGGGCAACGCCATCACCTAAACGACGCCTTGTCCTGGCGATGCTGGCACTTGGCGTCTCTCCACCTAGGCTATGCCTTGCGTTGACTTTAACTCTCCAGTCGTTGACTTTGACCTTGACTTAGTCAACGCCCGGATACGGGACGGTACACAAGCCCCCCAGTCTTAAGCCGAAGACTTGTCTTCAGCGCAAAGACTAAAGCCTCGCCCACGCCGTCCACGTGCCATCCTGATGACGTGTCATTCCCTTCTGACTCAACAATTCTCGAATTGTTGACGTGACGCTCTCTGAACCCTAGGAGCGCTCTTACTGACTGATTGGACCTCCTCTGAAATGATGATAATAACACCTTTTGGTGCTACCCTTGATCGTGCGCCACGTGGCCCATCGCGCGGCCAACCTTCAGAGACCCTTGCGTTTCCCTTGGGCAATTGATCCTTTGACACGTGGCACGATCCCACGGCTCTTAGTTAGCGCCTCTTGGGTTACGAAATGTAACATTTAAGTTATCTCCAAACCCCGCGCTCACCCCACTATTACATTCATTCCTTCTGTATCCTCGCACTGTTCGTCTTCTTCAAACCCCTTTTCTCCGCGATTGTTGTTCTTCCCTTCCTGTGCTCTTCTTCCATCTTCCCTTCGATAGCAAAGGTATGATTTTCGAACACTCACGACCCTTCCCTTTCGTTGCATTATATGATTTATTGAACTGCCTGGGACTGTTGTTATTCATGCATTACTGCGTTTCTCCACTTCTCCTTCCTCCTCTGGGTTTTCTCGCGTGGGTGATGTTTCTGGGGGCTCTCTCCCCTTCCTGCCATGGCTACACTTGCTAAACCCTTTTTCCTCTCTTCTTTCTCCAGCTATTTATTTACACCATGGCGCGCACGAACGCAGAGCCTGATTCCTCCCCCAAGACCCCCAAGTCCAACTACAAAGCCTTCTACCCATGGGCCCCCGACGAGCTCCTGAGCGAGTGCACCAGCCTGACTTCCTTCCAGGACCTGGAAGCTCATCGTGGGGATCCCGATTTGTACAACTTTAACGCCTTCTGCCGCACACACGACACCCACATATCCGTCCGTCCCGGCAGGCTTGGAGAACCTGTTTGTTTGGACGACAGACCTAGTAAGGGGAAACCCTTCTTCTTCATGTACCAAACCGTGTTCAAACGCGTAGGAGTACGTCTCCCGTTCACCCCCTTTGAACGGGAACTCCTCACTGAGATCAATACTGCCCCCGCCCAGCTCCATCCCAACAGCTGGGCATTCGTGAGGGGTTTTCAAATTCTTTGCGGACACCTGGGTATCCTCCCTTCTGTAGACGTCTTCCTGCATTTCTTTGAGGTGAAAAAGCAGGGGAAAAGCCAGAAGCTTTTCCGGGATCGCTGGCAGGATCCTCCTCTCCCTCTTCCAAAATTCTTACAAGAACTGGAAAGGGAAGTTCTTTAGGGTGTGCAGTGCCAAGCACGATCCCACAGCTTTGGATGGCTTCCCCCTTTACTGGACGGAGCGCCCTAAACTGCTTAGGGCCAAAACCCTGGAAGAGCTATCTCCCGCCGACAGGGAGGTAAGCAAAGCCTTGGCCGGGTTGGGGATCGTTTTTGACACCTTGAAGCTTGTCGCTAGCGAGTACAATGCTCATGCCCTGACCACCTACTTTGGTAAGGGGGCTCTCCCCTCATCCTTCTTGTTGTGAACAGCCATGTTACTTGCATCTCACGCCTCCATGTGTATTGTAATTTTGCATAGCTGCTTTGGCCCTAATCTTTGCTGTTTGGTCTGTTTTGATGTAGGATCGGTGATGGGCGCTTCTAAGAGAATGATGCTGGCGAAAGCAATGAAGGAGGCTCGCGCCGCCAAGGCGGGCGCCTCCTCCACCCCTGCTGCCGATCCGGTTGTTTTGTTTGTATTATACTCGCTTCTTTCGCTTCGTTGGGCGACCTTGTATGCCCGGGAAAGGTCGTGTGCCAACCCTCACGCCCATGGAGAGGCTCACCTAGTGACGCCGTATCGCCCACGGGGTGTCTCTAACACCGAAACGGTTCTCTCCTTGATCCTTAGCCCCCGGCGCCCACGCCTAAGGAGAGGCCTGCTACAGCAGCGTCGTATCGTCCCCGGGTGTCTAAAACGTCGAGTACTTCGGGGGGGTTGTTCCCTGTATGGTCTTTCCTTCCCATAGGTATCGGGGAACACCCTGCCAGCAATTCGCTGGCGTTTGGCGGTCTTGTCTCCCTCCACAGTCTTTCCTACCCGTGGGTATTGGGGAGATGACGCCAGCAACTAACTCTGCCCTCTTCAATTTCGTCTCCCTCCACAGTCTTTCCTACCTGTGAGTATCGGGGAGGCGACCCTTCTGATATTTGGGTTGGCGACGCCCGCGACGTCTCATGCTGGCGTCGTCCTTTATGTCATTCCAGGCGACGCCTCGAGCGTCTCATGCTAGTGTCGCCTTGGGCGTCGTCCCTAACTTGACATTGACTTTGACCTTGGGCTTGGTCGATGCCTAGGGGCAGCGAAGAGCTCAAGGCCCTTCCCGTATCTTCCACGATGCGCTCCCTGTATAGCTGATGAGACGTTCAGTCATTCAACTTGATCCACGTGGCGCTTACTGTATGGCTGATGGGACATCCAGTCATTCGATTTGATCCTGACTCCTACTGTGCCCCTGATCCCCTTTCGACGGCGCATCGTACCATCAGGTATTCCATTGATACGACGTGTTCTGAGCTTAACCAGGGGTGCCACGGCCACCCTTCCATCTGCTGCCACGTGGCTCGATCGTGCGGTGCATCCATTCGCGTCGTTTGGCGCTCTAACCGCTTTATTTAACTCTTCAAACTCTGAAACTATCCTCATCATTTTCCCACTCTTCATAACCTACTTACTTTCTCTCTTCTTGCACCCTTTCTTTTCTCACGAAGGGTTGTTCCAGCATTCGCTCCCCTCGCTCGACTCTTGCATTTCCGGCAGTCCCTACACCCTTGACACTCCCTGATCTTGTTAAAGAATGTCTTCTCATGCTGCTTCCTCCAGGGTCAGTCCCAAGGACTTGTACCCCTGGGCTTCGAGTGAACTTCTTGATGAGTGTTCATGCTTACTTGCCACCAGGGCCATAAGGGAGCACAAAGGGGATTCGTGTTCTTATGACCACCGGGCCTTCGCAAGGAGGCATGACGACGACATCGCTGTGCTCCTTTGCACTCTAGGGGAGCCAGTATGTGGAGACGAACGGGCCAACGAAGGGGTCCCTTTCTTTTACTTTTACCAGGTGGTGTTCAAGACCATTGGAGTGCGCCTACCCTTCTCCTGGTTCGAGAAGGAACTGCTGTCGGAGATCAACGTTGCTCCGGCCCAGTTATACCCCAACAGTTGGGCCTTTGTCAAAGCCTTCGACATTCTCTTCGGGTTTCTGGGTTGTGCACCCTCGGTTGACCTCTTTCTTCACTTCTTTGAGGTGAAGAGGCAGAGACACAACCTCTGGGTAACTCTCAGTAATGTACCCGGGAGAGTTCTCTTCACACCCTTCCAAAACTCGTTCTCCGGGTGGAAAGGCCGGTTCTTCAAAATCTGCCGTACTGACCTTGTTCCCGACGCTCTGGATGGGTTTCCGCTGTAATGGGTGAGAGAGACGAGGGCCCTCAAAACCAAACCCTTCAAGAAGCTGGCTCCAAGTGATCAAATAGCTTGCCGGATTCTTGCTGAGACGGGAGGTTTTGACTCTGCCACTTTGATCAGCCTGGAGTTCAACGCTGGGGCTCTCGAAAAGTACATATGTAAGAGTCGCTACCCTAGAAACTCCGGCCTTTGTTGTTTTCTGTACGTGCATGTCTTGCCTCATGGTATCTCTGACACATTTATCTCCCTTGGTGCAGGTTCGAAAATAAACCAAGAAAGGAGGACACGATTTAGTCGAGCTCTGCGGGCTGGGAAAGGGGCTTCGCCTTCCTCCAGTGCTGATTCTGATGACCACTGAAAAGTGGCTCTTTTGTGACTTGCATGAGTTGTAATATTCGCCCCATTTGGGCTACTTCCATTGTATTGAACATTGCTTGTAACACCAACTTTTTCTATATCAATTGATTTTTGCAACGTCACTTTACTCTGCCTACATTTCGCATATTGTGCGCTTTCCTTCACCATGTTCATCAACGGCGCCCGCCTCCATCCAGGCGACGCATTCTTTCTTGACGACGCCTTGACCTAGGCGACGCCTTCTTTCTGGGCGACGCCTTCTTTCTGGGCGACACCTTCTTTCTGGGCGACACCTTCTTTCTTGGCGACGCCTTCTTTCTTGGCGACGCCTTCTTTCTTGGCGACGCCTTCTCTTGGCGACGCCTTACCTTACTTCAAACGAAGAAAGATACAGGCTAAAAACCAAGGCACTTCATTTTCTCAAATTGGTTTTACCTTTTATTACGGTGACCTCATTAAAAAACCCCCGAGAGGGAAAAAGAGTGTCCCCTTCAACTAAATTGTTACATAACTGCTTACATAAGTCAACTGAAATAAAATTTTAGGTTGGCTGCATTCCAACTGCGCGGGATAGGACCTCCATCTAAAGTCTCCAGGCTGTACGAACCGTTGCCCTTAGCCTTAGTAACTCTGAAGGGTCCGGTCCACTTGGGAGACAGCTTATTCTCCAACTCGTATGGGTGGGCTTTCCTCATCACTAGGTCGCCGACCTGAAACTGTCGCGGCTTTACCTTAGAGCTATATTGCCGCTCTACTCTTCTCTTCGTCGCTTCAGCTTTTATTCTAGCTTCTTCCCTGGCCTCGTCTAGCAGATCTAGGTTTACCCGCCTCTCTTCATTGGATTCCTCCGCCACAAAGTTTTGAAAACGTGGCGAGCTCTCATGTATTTCTACCGGGATCATCGCGTCCGACCCGTAAACCAAACTGAAAGGCGTCTCCATAGTAGAGGATTGGGGGGTGGTGTGATATGCCCATACGATCCTTGGAACCTCTTCCGCCCACGCCCCTTTGGCTTTCTCTAACCTTCTTTTTAACCCCCTTGGCAGAACTCTGTTTGCCGATTCTACCTGCCCATTAGTCTGGGGGTGCTCAACTGATGCAAACACCTGTTTAATGCCTACCTCAGCACATAGGTTTCTCAACTGTTGACTGGCGAACTGGGTTCCGTTGTCGGATATCAGCCGCCTAGGTACGCCAAAACGGCACACAATGTTCTTCCACACAAAATGTTGTACTTTGTGCGCTGTGATTTGTGCCACGGGCTCTGCCTCTATCCATTTGGTGAAGTATTCGATGGCAACGATCAAATACTTCATCTGCCTGATCGCCAGTGGGAAGGGGCCCAGGATGTCGATTCCCCGTGTATGGAAAGGCCACGGGCTGTATATGGATCGCAACTCTTCTGGCGGCGCCTTGTGCCAGTCGGCGTGCTTTTGGCATTGCCTACACCGCTGGGCGTGCCGTGCGCAGTCCTCTTTCACTGTTGGCCAGAAGAAACCTGCGCGTATTACCTTGGAGGCTAAGGATCTCCCCCCTACGTGGCTCCCGCAGATGCCTTCGTGTAGTTCCGCCATTATCCTGGTGCACTCATCGCCACTGACGCATGTTAGGATAGGGTGAGTGAAACCCTGCCTGAACAGCACCCCATCCACCAAAGTATATCTTGCGGCATTTCTTTTGACTTTTTTACCTTCTTCAGGCTCCACTGGGAGAGCCCCATCCGCCAGGTATCGCTTGTAGGGCGTCATCCAGGTGTCTCCCCTGGCTAGAACGCATACCTGCATCTGCTCTTCCTCAGGCACACCCGCGTACATGCTGATGCGGGGCGCCCTCTGCGTATCTTGGGTCAAAGAGCAATGACTCATCGGCCTTCCCCTTGATGTATAAATCTGGAGGACATCCACCCTGTTGTCTTCCACGAATCTACGCGGAGCTTTGAGAGTCTCCTGGAACACTGTCCTTTGTCTACCCCCCTTGCCTGAGCTGGCCAGCTTTGCAAGCAGGTCAGCTCTTGCATTCTGCTCCCTCGGGACATGTATCAGCTCAAGAGCGTTGAATGCTCCCTTCAGCAACTGGACGTATTTCAGATACGCCGCCATTTGTGGGTCCTTCGCCTGGAACTCACCCGACACCTGCCCCGTAATCAGCTGGGAGTCACTCTTCACCAAGAGGTTCTGTGCGCCCATCTCCTTGGCCAGGAGCATTCCTGCAATCAGGGCTTCATATTCTGCCTGATTGTTACTTTCCTTGAAGGCGAAGCGCAGGGCCTGCTCGATCAGTATGCCGTCGGGTCCCTCCAAGACTATTCCTGCACCGCTCCCTTGTTGGTTGGAAGAGCCATCAACCGATAGCAGCCACTGCGAACTCACTTCCACCTCTTGCTCACCTCCGGGCGAAAGTTCCGCTATAAAATCTGCGTACACCTGCCCTTTGATGGATCCTCTAGGCTCATACTGGATGTCGAATTCTGACAGTTCTACCGCCCAGCGCACCATTCTTCCCGCCACATCCGGCTTCTGCAGCACTTTCTGTATAGGGAGGTTGGTCATCACCACCACCGTAAAGTTGTGGAAGTAATGACGGAGCCTCCTAGCAGAAAACACTACCGCCAGCGCCGCCTTCTCTAGCGCTTGGTACCTCGTCTCAGCCCCCTGTAAGGCCTTGCTTACGAAATAGATGGGCTTCTGACTCTGGTCCTGCTCTTGGACCAACACGGAACTGATGGCCCGCTCCGTTACAGTAAAATATAACCGGAGGGGCACGCCCGCTACCGGTTTGCAGAGGACCGGTGGCGTCGCCAGGTACTCCTTCAGCTTAATGAAAGCCACTTCGCATTCATCAGTCCATGCAAAGCGACTGTTTCTCTTGAGGAACTGGAAATACGGGTGCCCCTTCATCGTCGTGTCCGCGCTCGGTGGACGTTCATACACCATGAACACGCCTCTGTTCGTTTTCAGGCTGTTCTCATAGCATTTCCTTGCCTCCTCCTGGTCTGACCTGATGACTATCACCAGGCCATTGAGGTCCGGCAGCTTCATCTTCATGTGGCGTGTGGAGGACACTGCGTTCAGACGGTTTAACGCTGGTCTGCCCAGCAAAATATTGTAGGCAGAGTTGGCGTTCACGACCAGGTACCGGATGCTTTCGGTACGGGAGGCTTCTCCGTCTATGAACATAGTCCTCAACTCCAGGTACCCCCGGACTTCCACCTGGTTATCCCCAAACCCATACAGGCACCCCGTATAGGGACTCAACAGATCGGGGGACAGCCGTAACTTATTAAAGGTCGACAGAAACATGACGTCTGCCGAACTTCCTTGGTCGACAAGCACCCTGTGCACCTTCCTTCCGGCTGTGACGACTAAGATGACAACGGGGTCGTTGTCGTGGGGTACCACATCTCGGAGGTCTCTTCTCGTGAACACGAGATCCGACTCCCATGGCTCCCCCAAGAGCCTCTCTTCGATTGAATTTACCCCCCTCGCGTATTTCTTCCGCTGGGAGGCGGTGGGTCCCCCGCCGGAAAAACCTCCAGCAATGGTGTGGACCTCACCAAGCACAGGCATCTCGTGTGCTGTTTCTTCCGCCGGCGGCGACAAGGTGGCGGTCGTTGTGGGGTCTGCGACATAGTCCTTCAAAAACCCAGTCCTCACCAGCTCATCTAGCTGGTAGCCCAACGACAGGCAATTATCAATGTGGTGCCCGAAAGCCTCGTGGAATTCGCACCAAGAATCTTTGCGAGGCCCCAGCACCTTGTCGGTCTTCGCCGGTCGCCTCAGCCTCTCAGCTATGTTAGGCACGACGATCAAATCCTTCAACTCAACCACGAAGTTGTACCTCGCCGGTCTCGCTCTTTCTCTGGCCGGGCGATCGCCTCCTGCTGGACCCCGGGGCTGGGGCTTTCTAGCCTCGTAGGGGCGTCTCGCCTCTGGCTTCTTTCTTCCCGTCGTGGTCTCATTGACCCTGACGGGTTGCGCTCTCGCCGGTCCCCTCGGGCGTGAGGGTGCGACGCTGTTGCGCTTCACACACACCTCCCCTTCAGAAGCAATATGTTCTACCGCCCTACGCCGTAGTTCAGCGAAAGTCCTAGGGCGGTTGCGGATGATGGATTCTCCAAAAGGACCGGGGCATACGCCTTTCACAAATGCGTACACGATCATAGGCTCCTCTGTCGTACCAACCTTCACGACCTAGGCCCCGAAGCGATTGATATACTCCTTCAGGGTCTCCCCTTGATACTGCTTCACATCAAACAGATCGTAAGAGATCGGCGGCGGGGCCTTGTTTGCTAAATATTGTTCCCTGAACAATCGTGACAATTGGCGGAAAGATGTGATATGACCATCTGGAAGGCTGATGAACCAGTCCATAGCCATCCCGGTCAGGGTGCTCATAAAGAGCTTGCACTTGGCAGCGTCAGAACCGCCTACCAGGACCATCTGTGTGTGGAATGCAGCAAGGTGCGTCTCTGGGTCCTCCATCCCGGTGAATATCACCTTAGGCCCCGCGAACGTGTTCGGGATTACTGCATCCAGGATCTCCTGCGAGAAAGGGGTGGAAAACTCCCTTGGTGGGGAATGGTTCTCCATCTCGTCATGTCCAGGCCGCCTCCGATCATTTCTCAGGCCCTGGCGCAACTCCTCATTTACACGGTGGAGCTCTTCATTTCGCTCATGCGTGGCATCGAGATCTGCCTGCATGCGTTCCTGTTCCATTTTCGACTTCGCCATGTCCTGCTGCAGCCCCCTCATTATCTCCAGGACCTGTTGCATGGATAATTCTGTTGGGGCTGCACGTGCTGTACTTCGTCTGGTGGGAGCCATTGTCACTCCAACCTCCTCCAACGTTACTACGACTTAGTAGATTTCTTCGAACTTGTGATGGGACTGATGTTTTATATCGGCCCCACGGTGGGCGCCAAATGTTCCGTCCGGTTGACCGGGACGTCTTCGTGCGCGACCTCAACCGTCAGCTAGGGACTCCTTCCCACTGATTACCTGTGGATTCCTACAAAAAAGAGGACAAAGAGGCGCCCTAGCGGCCGTTTGCACTCCGACGCTCAAATCAGCCAGCAAGAAACACCAAAACTGTTCACCTCCGTCTCTGAGCACCGCGTATGGCACTCTGAAGGTGGTAAAAATAACTGTGTATTGTGTGTCTGTGTTCTCTCTCTCAGGCAAAGATATTTCCCAGTCCCTTGTTCGTAACCTTGAAGCACGAGCAAGCAACTAGAGAGTTCTGGTAAATTTGCCAAAAGTTCCAACCCTCTTTCCAGCATTCTCCGCGCTATTTAAACTACCCAAGCATTTAAAGCGCCTTAAAGCGCCTTTAATTAAAAATGTAACGCACTCAATCAGCGTATTTAATTAGAAAACGTTGCGCATTTAAGACGTTGAAACGCTTGGGAGCCATTATAACACCTGAATGCTCGAAAGGGAAACTGTATTGAATGACTTTAATTACCTGGCACCTGACTAAAGGGTGTTTCTATTCTGGCATGGCTGTCGTACACGTGGAGGTCCTCACGACGCCGTGACCCCATATGGGGGCGTTTCTGCCCATCTGGGGACGTTTCTACATGTGAGTCCTCCTGCTTGGGAGTGCTACTGCGCTAGGGGTGACTTTTTGGGTGCCAACTCATGCCCCCAATTATCTAGTCACTTACTTTGAGAGCGTATCTGCCTTCCTCTTGTACCCTGCACCCGGCTACCCTGGGCGTGACCTTCCTCTTGAGTCGTATCTGTCCCACAGGCGTCTCTGGGGCGGCAGGAGTACTTCACGAGTCAGGCTGCCCTACTCTGGTACTATTACTATGGCCTTGAAGCCACCTTTTCCTTCTCTTTATCACTGCCCCGGGTTATCAGGACCTGAGGTCTCCCCACGGTGTTGCTCCCTCCATGGTCTTTCCTGCCCATGGGTATCGGGGAACCACACCGTGATTGCCTTGCTTTAGCACTATTTGATCTGGCGACGGCCTGGTTGGGCGACGCCATCACCTAGACGACGCCTTGTCCTGGCGATGCTGGCACTTGGCGTCTCTCCACCTAGGCGACGCCTTGCGTTGACTTTGACTCTCCAGTCGTTGACTTTGACCTTGACTTAGTCAACGCCCGGATACGGGACGGTACAGTAGCTATATTACATTTTATCTGTTGTAATATTATATCTGTTACGTTATTAAATTTTATTTGTTGTGATATTATATCTATTGCATAAAAGATAAAGAAATATTTTATTTGTGGTGATATTATTCTGCAGATAGAAGATGAAAAAGATATTTTACCTGCTATCATGTTATTCTGAAGATGAAAGATATAATTATTATTGTTTGAATAGGCTATCATATTATCATGGAAATAACGGATATTTAAGAATTTGTTATCATGTTACTCTGAAGAGGACGTGAACGATTAATTATCATTTAAATTTGTTGTGATATTGTTATCATGATCATGATCTCTCACATTAGAGAAGTTATTCTTATTGCTGGTAATAGAGCATAGTAGTGAAAAAGTACATGTCTAGGAAAGTTCTGGCGAGGAAAGACTTGGTATTTAAGCATGTTCGTTGGTGACCCACCTCTCTTTCCTGGGAACTTACCTGGTGTACTAGTTCACGATCTACAACATGCAAAAAAGATCAACTTTGACAAATTTTGCAGAACTCGTGTGTCGAGAATGACAAATTATTATGTCCTACCGTAGCTCGACGGTAAAGGGCAGTACAACATCAAACTTTTACACCATGCAGGGTCATAGAAGTGTTGGACAACAAAGCCTGTTGATGAAAAGTCAAGCCATCAGGACAACTCCTCTAACAGGTACATTACGACTCATGTGCACTGACCCTTGGCTCAGAGACAATCTGGACATGGGCACCCTTGATCGCAACTCGCCACCGTTGTGGTTCGAGCCTTTGAACAGGTCCGTAGCGACTCTCAAGTCGCCGCTCGCCACCGTTTTGGTTTGCCCCTTTGTCTTTGCAGGTGAGAGGTTTCTTGATCAAGGAAATACGATTCTCAAACGGAGATAGAAGGGCTAAAGTCTACCGTTGGAGTTAACCAACTAGAAGAGGCCTCAGCCAGTCGAGGAGTGGCTTGAGAAGAAGATCAACGGCAAGACGTTTAAGCTGGGGGAAACTTTAGACGGCGAGACACAAGACCAGATCGCCAAGGTAATAATTAGAAGTAGTTTCAGTTAAAGCAGTTTTCCAAGGGGCACTCTTTAAGAAGTAGTTTCAGTTAAAACAGTTTTATCAAAGTTTCCAAGTTATTTAAGTTCGCATGCTTACCGTTTTAAGTTTTTAGAAAAAATACCTTATCGCTTTTATGAGATTTAAGGCAACAGTTTAAAGATTATGGCATGCATTCAGTACAAGGTTTTAAAGCATAATGTTTTAACTCCTTATCGCCATATGGCGATCGGAGGCACAAGTGTGAAGTTTTTTGGTCCTCCTCGCCGTGAGCGAGCGCAGGCGAGAAGAGTTTGGAAAGACCTTCCTCGCTGTAAGCGAGTGTAGGCGAGAAAAGTTGAGAAAGACCTTCCTCGCCGTAAGCGAGTGTAGGCGAGAAGAGTTTAAAGAAGACCTTCCTTGCCGTAAGCGAGTATAGGTGAGAAGAGTTTAAAAAGACCTTCCTCGCCGTGAGCGGGTGCAGGCGAGAAGAGATTAAGATACATTTGTCTTAGTTTTTTCCTTCCATGTAAAATCAAAGATCAAAGAAGAGAACCAAGATGGCGTCGCCAGAATAAGGCATTGCCAAGACAAGGCGTCGCCGAGATAGCGATACCAAGAACAGGTATCACTAGAACAAAGCATCGCCAGAAGTAGGCGTTGTAGCCAGATAATCAATCAGAAGTCAAGTTTAGAGCAAGATAACAGGTATGTTCATCATAAGTCAAAATCCAATTTATCGAAGTTTCCCAGTTATTGAGTTTGCATGATTGTCATTTTAAGTTTTCAAAGAAAAGACTTTGTCGTCCTTGTGTAATTTAGGGCAGATTCAAATCGCATGCATTCAGTCCAAAGTTTTAAGACCTCATCGTCACCTCGCGATCGGAGGCAAAAGTATAAAGTTTTAAGCCCTCATCGCCAGTTGGCGATCGGAGGTAAAGGTTAAGTTTTAAGTCTTCATCGCTGCTTGGCGATTGGAGGCACAAGTCAAGTTTTAAGTCCTCACCGCCACTCGGCGATTGGAGGCACAAATTAAGTTTTTAAGTCCTCATCGCCACCTAGCGATCGGAGGCACAAGTATAAAGTTTTTAAGTTCTTGTCGCCACCTGGCAATTGGAGGTGAAAGTTAAGTTTTAAGTCCTACTCGCCTAGAACGAGTATAGGCGAGAACAAAATAAAAAGTCCTACTCGCCTAGAGCGAGTATAGGCGAGAACAGATCAGAAGTCCTACTCGCCTAGAACGAGTTTAGGAGAGAACAGATTAAGAAGTCCTACTCGCCAAGAACGAGTATAGGCGAGAGTTCAGAGCAAGATGACAGATATGTACAGTATGAGTTAAAATCCGGGCGCCTAGTCCTTGAGCAGGGGTTAAGGGATTCCTTCGGGACGCCCCCTCCTCAAGTATGAATAGCTAGCCCCGGTACCAGAGAAAGTCTGCCTCACCCTCGAGTGAGTTCAGGCAAGATGAGATTGAAAGTCCTCAGTGCATCCAGGGGAAAGGTAGCCCTGGGCAAGTTGAGGCACCAGAGAAAGTCCTCCTCACCCTCGAGTGAGTTCACGCAAGATGAGATTGAAAGTCTTCAGTGCATCCAGGCAGACCCCTGGGCAAGTTTAGGCACCAGAGAAAGTCCTTCTCACCGTCGAGCGAGTTCAGGCAAGATAAAGTCCTTCTCGCCGTCGAGCGAGTTCAGGCCAGATAAAGTCCTTCTCGCCGTCGAGCGAGTTCAGGCCAGATAAAGTCCTTCTCACCTCAGAGTGAGTTCAGGCAAGAACAGAGTACAAGACCTCTTTGCTTAAGCAAATTGAGGCAAGTTCGAAAGTCCTCAGTGCAGAACCAGGCCGACAAAGTTTTAGGCGATGACCTAGAAATACACATGTCACTTGGCAGATCAGGCAAGCGAGATTTGAGATACTAAATATGACTCTCGCCTACTGCTCAGTAAGTAATTTCGTGCCAAATGTTATTGCTATAGACTAACCGTTTGTTAAAGATAAGTCGATTGCCAGAAAATTAAGCATCAGTTTGTGCCAAGTTAATTGGGTTGAGAGAAACCAACCAAGTTATCAGGTGATCACACAACAGATAAGTTATCAGGGGGTAAGAAGTCACAGGGTGGCTGAGGTAGGTCCGTAAAAGACACCTCACTACCCAGATCAAGTCGTTTCAGATTAAAGGCTCAGGGAAGGCAGAGGGGGTCCGTTAAAGGCAGCTCTCCTCCCAGATTGATAGTTCAAGATATGAAGCCGCTCCCCAGAGGACGGCTTGGCAGATAAAAAGGAAAATAGCATCCAAAGAAGCCCGCGACTTTGTGATTGAAGCTCGAAAGAAGAAGTACACGGCGAGAACTAAGTTAGCAGAGTTTGAGGCGATGACATAGAAATGCGCATGGCATTTGGAATAAGGCGAGCTAGATTTCAGATACTAAGAATGACCCACGCCTACTGCCCATTAAGTGATTTTGCGTTAAATGTTATTGTTATAAACTAATAGTTTGTCCAGTTAAGTTGATTTTCACAGAGCTAAGCACCAGTTGGCGCTAAGTCGATTTCTTTAAAGCAAGAGTTAGTCAGTTATATCAGATGATTACACAGCAGATAAAAGCGAAACCATGCGCACATTTATATGTATTGAAGAAGAAAATGGAACAGTGAACTTCTTAGTCTTTTTGCTGAAAACAAGTTATCAGCTCAAGACTAGGGGGCTTGTGTACCGTCCAGGTCATCGGGTGTGATGACGTGGACAAGAGAAAGGTAGGTGGTCAAGAAGTCAACAGTCAACGTATAGTCAACATAGTCAACGTAGTCGCCGTATGTAGAAGCGGCGTTCTTCAGTATAAATAATCGGTTATCGCCGAGATGTGTCACTGCCAAGATGGATCATCGCCCATCGCCCAAGAGAAGCATCGCGCAAAGTAAGACATCGCCCTAAAGTTGGGTGGCGGCACTGTGGGACCCTCCGCACAGAATAAATGATCGAGTCAAAGGGGCACGTGGCAATGCCCACGTGCTCATTAAAGATATCCAGGGAAGGCTGCATGCATGACACGTGATTAGTTAGGGCACCCACAAAGTATGATGGCGCGAGAGATACAATGCTCAAGTTAGAGCCCAAGTGGCCATAAGGTTATACATTGCACTCCAGATAAGGGAAGTCCATGGGCCGGATACGCTAAGATCCTAAAGATAGCGGCACAAGGAACTTCTCCAAGGAACCCTAGATAATAGCAAGCAACGCAGAGGTAAACCCTAGTTTTTCACCTATATAAAGTGATGGAAAAACGATCTTCTTCTAGTAATGATCTTTGTAATTTCTTCTTTGGATGAATGATGAAGGAGATATGATGAGCGGAAGCATTAAAGAAACTCAAGAGGAGTTTCCATGGATTGAAGTGGAGTAGGAATTTGGGAGAGTGAGAGGTGAGGCCAACTCACTAGGAAAGAGTCTAGACTAAGTTTTGAAGGAGACTAACCTAGGGAGAACTTAAGAACAAGTAGAATGGCCAAAATTAGGCAGCATTTCATTACTAATTCAAAGTTAAAGAAATACATGTATAAGAGACTCCTATTTATAGGATAAAGTCTCTCAAAAACTCTCAAATGAGAGTGTGACAAGTGTCACCACCTTATTGGTGCAAATCCTCTCCATTAAGGAGAAGACATGTGGAGACTCATGCCTTCCTTGCCTACATTTCTATTTGCACCCCTCTTTTACTATTTTACACATTACTTTGTTTTCTATTTACATCTTTCTCTACTTTGGCCCAAAATAGAAGGCCCAAAACTTCCTAACTACTCTATACAATTTTTATAAGGCTAAGAAGAAGAAAAAGACTTTACAAACATCCTTGTGTTCTTGGCCGAAAGTTTTGAGGCTGGACGGTTTCCATCATCCCCTCCCTCTTGAAAAGGATCTGTCCTCAGATCTGAATGATGCTCAATGACAGCAACCTCTGTTTATTTGATGTTTTCCTCCTGGGTCAAATGTCAATCTACAATAAACATCAAACAAACATGAGATAAATTTCTTTTTTAAAAGAAAATTAAAACAAAAGAAAACTAAACAAAAATAAGGCCCTTTATCTTTTAATTTCTTTTTAAAGAAAAACATAAGGCCCCTTTCAAAAGTATTTTTGTTCACTTTGTGTTGTTTATTTCCCAAGCTAGGCAACAACATCACAAAGTTTGGTTTTTGAGATTTTTGTAAAGAAGAATGGACATTATATAATTGAAAAGAAGAGTTCAAAGTATTGCAATCCCCCTTTAAGGATTCTTTCTCAGCCATGCTTTGAGGGAGTGTCATAAAAGGTTCTTCTTCTTCGTGGGTTTCCTCTTCTTCCTTTTCAATCAAACATTCTTCTGGTTCAGCTCCAAACATAGATTTTTCTTCAAGCACATCCTCACAAGGGTTTTCTAGAGAAGATAAAATGTTATCAATATATGATTCAACTCCAGAAAAAGAGTTTTTTATACTTTCTTTTTCTATCATCACTTTTTCTCTCTTTTCTTTCTCTTCTCTATCTTTCCTTTCGTTGTCCTCTCTTTCCCTTTTCTCCTTCTCTTCTTTCTTTCTGACAAGAGCTTGGAATTTTTCTCTAAACTCCTTTTCTCTTCTAACATATTCTTTTTCTCTGTATATAAAATTTCTTCCTTTTTCTACAAGCTCTTTCATTTCTTCTCTAAGCTTTTTCTTTTTCACATATGAAGGTGGAACAAACTTTCTTCTCATACACATCTTCAATTCATCCCAATTAAGTACTTCTGATTTTCTGCCATTTGTAACATCAGTTTCCCTTTTGGTCCACCAAGACCTAGCATATTCTTGAAAACTTAGGGTAGCCATGGAAAATATGCTAAATTCATCCAATTGATGTTTTTCAAAGATTTGATCAACTTTTGTTTCCCATTCTAAATATGCTTCAACATTTTTATTTCCATCAAAGTAAGGAATGTATATTTCAGTCTCGGTAGAATAACATAAACTTCTAAGCTCAAAACGCATCCCTTCCTTTTTTTGATAATGAGGATTATAAATCTTTCTACTATGACAAGAAGTATACATAGACATATTAAGCTTTGTATTTAAAAGATTTTTCACAAGAAGGAAAGTGAGTTTAGCACACAAGGTAAATTCCCAGGAAAGAGAGGTGGGTCACAATGGACACTCTTAAGTACCAAGTCTTTCCTAGCCAGAACTTATCCCAATGCACTTCACAAATCTCCTTCCAATGAAAACTTCTTCAACACAAACAAAGAGTTTTCTAAAGAAAGAAACTAAAAGAAAGCTTTTAAAATCTAAGAATTTAAATTGCAAAAATTTAAACTAGACGACTCCTAATGGTGAGGCTTGTTGGCACTTGTGAACCTTCAAGACACACTCACCGTCTAAAGCGTGTATCTAATAAGAAAATTAAAGAAAACTTGTAGGAGATGGAAGAACACCAAAGGCTCTTCCAAGACACCTAAAGTAAAGATAATGGCCAAATTACAAAACAATTGAAATCACACAAAATTTTAAAAAAAAAATAATCTTCAAAGTTCTCTTCTCTTCTCTCACAAGTGTTTCTCTCCAAGCCTTTACTTGTTTGTCCTCCAAAGGTGAGTACCCCTTGCAAAGTCCTTTGCCTTCTCTTAGGATGCTACCTAGAAGTTAGCTCAATTCTCACAAAGAACAAATTCAAGGTATATTCCACTTCAAGAGGTCAATAATAAAAAGCAATAAAAGCTCAATTTGAAGAGTGAAACTCAAAGGAGATTAGAGATGACAAACACAAAGATTATCCATAAAATCAAGACAAGCAAGAAATTAAAGGTTTTCAAGAAAGTAGGCACTCAAAAGAAGCACCTAAAGATTGGCACTAGAATTGGATTAAAAAAAGAAAAATAAAGAATGATGAAAATTCTTAGTGGACCATGAAATCCAAAATGTTTTGGCCCAAAATGCAATTGGGCAGAATTTGTTTCCACTTTTCTAATCCCAATCTCGCGGGTCCCACAGAAAGTCCTCAATTGCTGAATTCTTTCATCAAAATCCCGCTTCAATACTGCACCGTTTCTGCTTGTGTGCCAATATTCAATTCTTCAAAAAGCACTATTCAGCAAATCATGGACCCCACCATGTGAATGCCAATTTCTTGCCAAATTGAACAACTTCACGTACTGGCAGCCACCTATACTTTGCTATTTCCAAATTACTTCTTGCAGATCCGCACCAAATTTCGTCAATTGCCACCACCAGAATTTGCTTTCTAAATAAATTGAATTGCCGCTTGAACACTACACCATTATCCCCACAAGAGTAATTATTGGCACTAATTCAACTCATCACTCCACTGGTTCTGCACATACTTCCCAATTTTGACCCAAAGTGCAACTTCAAAAGCAAATTAAACACTAACTGTGTTCCAGAATCAACTAAATTGTTGTTAATTCAATTCCAATTCAGCACTGCAATTAAACCAATCATTCATAATACCATCGTAAAACTGAAATACAGTACAAATTTAGCTACTGCACTAGGAATCACAAATTCAAAGTCAAGTGATTAAAGCCATGAAATCTGCAATAAAACTTTGCACCAAGAGCAGAAAACCAATGCCACTTGAGTCAAATAATTTGCACCGTTTTCAGCTGCACCGGACAACTCCAAATTTATGTTTTAGAGTTGCAATCATCCTCAACACAGTGGTCTGAACCAATTGCTTGTGCCAGAAACACTAATTCAAAAATCTGCTACGACTTAAATTCTTGCACCAGAATTCTGCACCATAACCGCTAAACAAGAATTTAATCCAAACCAATGAACGTCCAAATCTCACTCTTGTACATAACCGATTCCAATCATAGATTTCCAAAATCGCTCCAAAAAGAAATGAAGAACCAGATGAACGCAAAAGCAGAATCACAAATCTTCGGAATCGGAAGTGAAGCGGAAGAAGAACTTACATGAATAAATTCATCCTTCACTGTTTTAATTCTTCGATTTTCGATTCACCAAACCAACTCGATCGTGATTCAAACAGATTTCTCCGATCGTCTTCTCCGTTCACCGGTTTCGCTGGAAAACGCCACTGCCGTTCGCCGATCAACACTGTAAAACTGCCGTTTGCAAATTAACAACGCACCGTTTCTATTGGATTTTGGCGGAAAAACGCACAACCTCCGTTCGCGATTCTGAACCGCTTAAGGTCGTCGTCTCCGATTAAGTTTGTCTTCTTCGATTAAGCTTCTCCAAGAGATGAACACAAGAAGAAACGAACCAAAATGCACGAAAATTTTGTTGTGCGTACCTTCAAAAATCCTTTGCGCACCACAGATTTCATTCATACCAGAGTTCTTCCGATTCCAACTTCATGAATGCTTAGAAGATGAAGAACAACAACACAAATCGCAGAGAAAATTTGAGGAAAATCTGAAAATCTGAACCAAATCTGCTATTCGTACCTCTGGCTACACTGCCGCACCAAAGAACTAATGAGATCTCCAAACAGATCCAGATTACTCTTCACACCTTGAAATTTCTTTTCGAACCACGAACAATTTTCGGAAAAATTTTCGAGAATTTTCGAAAATGAATTTTGAGAGAATGATAATGGAAACCTAACTCAAAGAAAATTGCTAATGATCTAGTAGCAATTTATGAACTCAAATATGAAAATCAAAAGCACTCAAGAGCTCTAATCTATGAAGAAATTTGAAAAAAAAAAATTTCAAAAAGTTCAACTAATGGAGTTTATGACAAATTTGGACTAAACATGACTCTAGACAAAACATATATGATTATAAAATCAAAATGACTCAATTATATGAAAATTTCACCGAACAAATTTGAAGAAAACTCAAAAAATTCAAAAGCACACATGAACATGAACACAAGAACACCTAAAAGCACATACATGAAGGTTCAAGTAAGAACAATTAATTTGAACCGAACAAAAAGACAAAAAAACACAAAATCAATCGGTAAACATTCAAGACAATCAAGAACATTATGAACAACACGGAATTTAGAAAAAAATAGAAGAAGATCTTACAACCATAGCTCTGAATACCAAATGATGGAAAAACGATCTTCTTCTAGTAATGATCTTTGTAATTTCTTCTTTGGATGAATGATGAAGGAGATATGATGAGCGGAAGCATTAAAGAAACTCAAGAGGAGTTTCCATGGATTGAAGTGGAATAGGAATTTGGGAGAGTGAGAGGTGAGGCCAACTCACTAGGAAAGAGTCTAGACTAAGTCTTGAAGGAGACTAACCTAGGGAGAACTTAAGAACAAGTAGAATGGCCAAAATTAGGCAGCATTTCATTACTAATTCAAAGTTAAAGAAATACATGTATAAGAGACTCCTATTTATAGGATAAAGTCTCTCAAAAACTCTCAAATGAGAGTGTGACAAGTGTCACCACCTTATTGGTGCAAATCCTCTCCATTAAGGAGAAGACATGTGGAGACTCATGCCTTCCTTGCCTACATTTCTATTTGCACCCCTCTTTTACTATTTTACACATTACTTTGTTTTCTATTTACATCTTTCTCTACTTTGGCCCAAAATAGAAGGCCCAAAACTTCCTAACTACTCTATACAATTTTTATAAGGCTAAGAAGAAGAAAAAGACTTTACAAACTCTTCATGAAAACTCGATCTTCGTCTATCTTCTTGGCCGAAAGTTTTGAGGCTGGACGGTTTCCATCATAAAGGCCACGAAGATCCCTAGTAAGGTACGCTTTCATAGTTATACAGAGCACTAAACCCTAGTTGTTCTTGACGACACACCCAGCTGTGAGCACAAGGTAATTAGGGCAACACAGTTCCATTAATTGAGATAATCATACAATCTCTAGTCACTTTAGTGTTTCTCGCTAGCTGACTTGATCGTCGGAGTGCAAACGGCCGCGAGGGCGCCCCTTTGTTCTTCTTTTTCAGGTACTCGTAAACAAGGCAGAACGAAGGTGCTCTAGCTCGTGAGGACAAGCCACTCATAAAGACGACCTAGGTCAACCGGCAGGAACAATATATATATCTAAAAAGTAATTTATGTCAACTATATTTTGCAATGCAGTTATTCACGGATCAAACACCATTGAATTCGGAAGGGATTTCATATGTCAGAGATTCTTGGTCCACATATTTCATAAATTTGTATAACTCTAGCATAGTTAATCAATAGTGTAGGTTTTATTATGTAATTTGATTACTTGTAAATGTACATTTTGATTCTCTCAATTTATCTCTATATTTCTGTATTTTTCTGGTTGGGTTTGATCATTATGTAGGTTAATTTATATGGTTTAGGGACAATACAAATTGCACTTTAAAAAAAAACACTATTTACAAATGCAGGTATTTACCAAAGCCGCATTTGTAAATCAAAAAACAAGATTCCAAAGCCGCATTTGTAAATGTGATTTACGAATGCGGCTATTACCAAAGCCGCATTTGTAAATGTGATTTACGAATGCGGCTATTACTAGAGCCGCATTCGTAAATCTTAAACCCCTAAAACCCTCAGCTCATTCAGAAGAATATACAAATGCGGCTATTTGAAATAACCGCATTCGTAAATCGCATTTACAAATGCGGCTCTATAGCCGCATTTGTATCTCTCTGATTTACGAATGTGTGTTGATCAAATGCGGCTCTATAGCCGCATTTGTAAATGTAAAATAGCCGCATTTGATTAGCATTTCTGCGCTAGTGCTATAAACCATCCTAATAGTTTGAAACTAAAAACTCTGGACCTTACACTAGGAAACTACTAATTTTCAAAAAATTGATAGTTATATAGCGACATAATTGGATTCCATTCAGCTACATTTAATGATTTTCAGACCAACTATGCAGAAAGCTTGCTTTAATTTTGTAGTTGCCACTACTACTAATCCAAATCCTACTATGCCACTATACTTCAATTGAATTCTCTCTAGCAGGGACTTTACTCAACAAAATCCTTCAGACAAAAGTTAAAGCAGTATGGACAACTTTAACAGACCATAGACAAGAAAATAAACAACCATATTCAAAACTAGTGGAGTTGTAAAGCATTTTATAAGTGGACCTCATTGAGAATATTCCATAAGCTTCACCTGCCCATGACCTAGAGTCACTAGCCTCCCTATGGAGTTGTGCATTGTTAAGAACCGTTAACAATTGACCTACTTATGCACTCTCCCATACAAATATGCTTCTTCTCCAATTTAATATCCATTCCCGTTCTATATTGTTGAACAAGGTGCTTTGATGCCTCTAAACCCAAGAGGAATGCTTGAAGACCTTGTTATTGGGTGTGTGTGTGTCTAGTAGTCTTTGAATTGTTCATTCACTCTTTAAGATGATCCAAGGTTAATTAAATCTTAATCTTTTTGAAAATATTAGTTTTCTAAAGAATGTGAAATTTCAACCTATTGAAATGTCGATTCAACCGGTTGTTTGACACTTAGCGGCTTTTAAAATGAGTTTGAAAAGCTTGGCTTTGTTTTGACTTTGCTGTCAAACTAATTCAATCAGTTGTTTCGAGAATTCAATTGGTTGTTTTTCTGAAAACCTTAACAGAACTTTGTTAAGTTGGTTAAATTTATTTTTAATGATCCTAACTGCTTTTAGATCTTAAATTAACTGCTTTGATCATTTGATTAGAGTATAAAAAGGTTTTTTTACGCTCTTATGCATCAGCAAGCCCATGAAAACTTCGGACCTCATTCAAAGATTTCGGTGTAGGCCAATTTTGAATGGCCACCACCTTTGTTTTGTCCACATGGACCCCTTTACAACTCACAACAAACCCTAGGAATTCTATATGATCAAGAGCAAACATACATTTAGCAAGGTTAGCATACAAATGTTCCTTCCTAAGGGTTTCTAAAACTTGCCTAACATGCAACCTATGGTCATCATTCAAAGATAAGCTATAAATGAGAATGTCATCAAAGTAAACCACAACAAACTTACCAATGAAAGGTCTAAGAACATGATGCATGAGGCGCATGAAGGTACTTGGTGCATTAGTTAAACCAAAAGGCATAACTAACCACTCATATAAACCAAAGTTGGTCTTAAAAGCCGTCTTCCATTCATCACCCGGTTTGATACGGATTTGATAGTAGCCGCTTTTAAGATCAATCTTTGAAAAGATTTTAGAACCATGTAATTCATCCAACAAATCATCTAGTCTAGGTATGGGATGCCTATACTTAATGGTTATGTTATTTATGGCCCTACAATCCGAACACATTCGCCATGTGCCATCCTTCTTTGGCACTAAGATGATAGGCATAGCATAAGGACTCATGCTATCTTGCACCCACCCTTTCTCAATCAAAGCCTCAACTTGTTGGCGAATTTCCTTGGTTTCACTTGGATTGGTCCTATATGCTGGACGATTTGGTAAAGAAGAGCCCGGTATCAAATCAATTTGGTGCTCAATCCCTCTCAAAGGTGGAAGTCCATTTGGAGGATCTTGAAACACATCTTGGAACTCTTCTACCAAATTTTCCAAGCAATGAGGACTATCAACAAGTGATTCTACTCTAAGAGTTCTAGGGATGGCTAAAAAAAGAGGATGATGAGCCACTATTTCCCTTTCAATTTCACGCCTAGACACAAGGAGTGTAGGCTTAGAACTCTTATCTTTTTTATCTTTTTCACTCTCCCTCTTTTTCTTCATGATAACTTGGTCCTCATGGACTTCTCTTGGAGAGAGAGATTTTAAAGTAACCTTGTGACCATGGAATTCAAAAGATAGTTTGTTGGTAAAGCCATCATGTAAAACTTTTCTATCAAATTGCCAAGGCCTTCCCAAAAGAACATGAGTGGCTTCCATGGGCACAACATCACATAATACCTCATCTTTGTATTTTCCAATGGAGAAATGGATGAGGACTTGTTTATTAACAATTATTTCTCCTACTTCACTAAGCCATTGTAATTTGTAGGGCTTTGTATGAGAGATAGTAGGCAATCCAAGCTTATCTACTACTCTTGTACTAGCCACATTTGCACAACTACCCCCATCCACTATTAAGGAACAAATGTTGTTTTGAATAAGACATCTTGTATGGAAAATATTTTCCCTTTGACTTTCATCAAAAGGTTGTGAAACTTGTCCAAGAAGTCTTCTCACAACTAACAAGTCCCCTTCAAGTGGACATTCGCTCTCTTCCTCACTAGATGCATGAGAATGCAATGAATGCTTTGGAGAATCCGAATCATGCTCACTAACTACAATGCCCTCATGCATGTACATACTTCGTTTGGAAGGACAATTTGCAGCAATATGACCATAACCCATACATTTAAAGCATTTAGTATTAGATGTTCTAGTGGGAGACTTAGGTCTAGAAGTAGATGGCTTAGATTCCTTGGGTTTGAAAGAAAAATCTTTGGAAGGATGTTTAGAAAAAGAAGTTTTGTTTCTCCAAGACTTGGAGTAGTATCCATCATTGGAAGCATTTTTAAAAGAGTTTTTCTTATCAAGTTGGGCTTCCACCTTCATTGCAAGATGAACTAAAGAGCCCAATGATGAATACTCTTGTAACTCAACAATGTCTTGAATATCCTTCCTAAGACCACTCACAAACCTAGCAACCATGGCTTCTTCACTTTCTTCTAATTCAATTTTAAGCACAAGCGTCTCAAGCTCCTTATAATATTCATCCACATTTAGCGTGCCTTGTTGAAACCGTTGGAGTCTCAACATGAGGTCTTTCCTAAAATGTGGGGGCACAAACCTAGCGCGCATATGATCCTTTAAAGAGTTCCAAGAGTCCACGGGAGGACCCTTGTGATAGATAATGTCCTTTACAATTCCATGCCACCATTTCATGGCATAATCACTAAACTCTAGGGTGGCTAGCTTAAGCTTATGCTCATCTTGGATCTCATGGATCTCAAAAATTTGTTCACACTTAGCCTCCCAATCTAAATATACATTTGGATCACTAGAACCATTAAAACAAGGTAGCTTGACCGAAGGAAGCTTGGACTTTGCATCATGATAGAAGCCATTGCCGTAGTGAATTCTTTCCCCTTGGTGATGATGTCTTTGTCCATGAACTTGGGGTGGAGGTCTCCTTCTCCTATGCTCATCTTTGCGGCCAACATCATTTGAAGAAGCTCTTGAAGATGGTCTATGAGAATGATGTCCATCATGGATAGAAGGAGATGGTCTAGCTTGTTGCACCTCCATCTTTTGCATTTTCTCCTCCAACCGTCTAATTGTTCTTTGAGCTTCATGTAATTCACCAAGAATTGAAGCTTTGGAGGAGAATTCTGCTTGTAGGATGCATCACTTGAAAATCCAGCCATTTGTAATTAAAAACAACAAACACACAAAAACAACAAACAAGTTAAAAATTAGCAAAAACAGTGAGCTTTGGCAATGAAACTGCCGAAGTGAAATGAGGCTGAAAAAGAGATCACTCTCAAAGAAATAATGTTCTTGCACCAATCTGATCTTGAGGCCTTGGAATCCTCAAATGAAATATGTCAAAGCAAGCACACCAATCTCAAGAGCAACCACCACAAAACCAATGAAACAATAAAGACAAACAAGAAAAGGTAGAAGCAAGGAAAGGTAATTGCAAAAGGAAAACTATGTGTAAGACAAACTCAAAGAGTAAGAATGAAAGACAAGCAAGAAAATAAAGAACTCAATGAGAAAGTAGGCACACAAAGGAATACTTAAGGAAAAGCACTAGAGTAGATGAAGAAAACAAAAAAATTAGCTACTGAAATTTTTTTTGTTTTTAAAATGCAAACTATGCTTGATATTCACCGATTTAACTGGAATGATGTAGAGCGAACTGGATTATGAAATTTAAACCACAGAAACTTCAAGATGTTAACTCAAAAATGGCACTGGAATAAATTAAAAACAGTAAGCCAATTGAGAGAAATAAATTTTTCAAAATCGCTGCCAGATTACCGTATTTTTTTCGGCAGAAATGTACACTTTTGTTATTTTATTTATCATTTTTTGTGTACTTCGTATTTTTTAATGATTCTTTTTTCTATTCTTTTCTAACACTTTGAATATCTCAAATCCAGAATTTCAGAATTTTCCAGTAAGTAAATCAATTACAATAAGGAAAAACAGTAAGCACTTTTTTCAGAAACAGAGGAATCCTAATAGGAATAAAAAACAGAATGATGAACTAGCAAAGACATAATAGAAAATGATGTATTGGAACTTGTATAGGTCTAGAATACAAGTATGAACTCAATTCTAAAAAGGAAAAATGCACAAAGGATCAATATCAATTCAGAAAATTATATGACACTAAAGCAAGAAACAAAAAACAATAAAAGTACTACTAGAAGTAATGACAATTATGGAATAACATGACTAAGACAAAACTTGACATGATTACAAAATTAAAAGACACATCACAAATTTTAACAACAAGTGAAAGGAAGCTTAAGGTAAACTCTAGGAAGGATAATGCCATTCCAAAAGAGCAACCATACTCATAAGAAGAATGAGTGCCATAAACCTTTTCACAAACACTTGGTATAAAAGAAAAACAGCAAGAAAACTCAATTAATTCCTAAAACAAAAACTTAAATTGCAAGAAAATTAAAGAGCTCTTGAAATTAAAGTGCACACAACTCAACAATTAAACAAGAAGAACCTAAGACTCATGATACCACATGATGTGATTCCACTAGCCATATAGAGAAAGGTTCTTGACCTTCTTAGGAATCACCTTGAGTTGGACATTATAGAGGCACTTTTCTTAGAGTTGGATCATTGTTCTAAGACAAGAACTCACCAAAAACTAGTACCAAATCCCAAACTCATTTGGATGAACCAATTATAGTCAAATTGAACCGAACAAAAGAGCAAGAAAAGCAAAGGAACAAGATGAATGGACTGAAATATAAAACTGCCGAACCAAAACTCATAAAAACAGCAAGAACACCAAACCAAAACTCAAGAACACAAGCTAACAAAAACAATAGAAAGAGGAGAAAGGAAGGAGAGAAGAATTGCTCATGAAGATGGAAGGAGGATGGATGATCTCGCCACTAGAAGTGTGGAATGCTCCTAGATGAGAGTGATGCCGCCACTTGAGGACTCCATTGATCCATCAAGATATGACTAAAGAAGAAGGCTCAAAGCTCTCCAAAGTTCACTCAAAATTTGAGTAGAGTTTTCTTAGATTAATTCCAATCTGAATTTTACAGGGAAGGCACCTCTATTTATAGCCTAAGGTGCTGAAAAAGCAAGCTAAAACAATTCAAAATTCCCTCCTAAAACTAGCCAAAACCGGCGCCTAAACCATGCATGAGGAAGGTGTGACTCTTTCCTTCAGTTTGGCACCTCCTATTCTACTCCTACACCTATCTACTAATACACCCCCCCTCCTAAAGCTCCTAATTAAAGCCTAAAAGATGCTAAAACAAAAGAGGTTTCTAATGTTTCCCTCTAAGCACCTTCAACTAAAGAAATTACAAAAAGAGAAAATAAATGTCCTCTAGCTCCCAAAGCTTTGAACATGCTTCTTGTAATCCTTTGAGGTGGAATTTGACCTCCATGGGCGTCCTCCATTTGTGCCTCCACCTCGTCTTGATCTTGTTGATTGGCCTCCATGTCCTCTTGAGCTTGATCTCCATCAGAGATCATCCAACATTCTTCCATCTTCATGAGCACTCTCTTCTCCTTCCTTTCTTCTCTTTCAATTGTTCGTGTTGTTTTGTGTTCTTGAGTTGTTTGATTCGGTTTTTCTGTTTTTCCAGCACCTATATTCTGATCTTACCTTATAATTTCACTTTTGTTCGGTTCAAATGTTTGCTTATTGAATTCTGTTCGGTTCCTTTTAATTTTACCTCTCTTTGTTGATTCAATTTGACAATATGTGGAGCATCCAAATGAGTTTGGGATTTGGTACTAGTTTTTGGTGAGTTCTTGTCTTAGAACAATGATCCAACTCTAAGAAAAGTGCCTCTATAATGTCCAGCTCAAGGTGATTCCTAAGAATGTCAAGAATCATTCTCTATATGGCTAGTGGAATCACATCATGTGGTATCATGAGTCTTAGGTTCTTCTTGTTTAATTCTTGAGTTGTGTGCACTTTATTTCAAGAGCTCTTTTAATTTCTTGCAATTTAAGTTTCTGTTTTAGAATTTTACTTGAGTATTCTTGCTGTTTTTTTTTTACACCAAGTGCTTGTGAAAAGGTTTTTGGCACTCATTCTTCTTATGAGTATGGTTGCTCTTTTGGAATGGCATTATCCTTCCTAGATTTTACCTTAAGCATTTTATGAATTCTTGCTTTGGTGTTGTTCCGTCCGGTTGACCGGGACGTCTTCGTGCGCGACCTCAACCGTCAGCTAGGGTCTCCTTCCCACTGGTTGCCTGTGGATTCCTGCAAAAAAGAGGACAAAAAGGTGCCCTAGCGGCCGTGTGCACTCCGACGCTCAAGTCAGCCAGCAAGAAACACCAAAAACTATCCACCTACGTGTCTGAGCACCGCGTATGGCACTCTGAAGGTGGTAAAAGAACTGTGTATATGTGTGTGTTGTCTCCTTCAGGCAAAAATATTCCCCAGTCACTTGTACGTAACCCTGAAGCACGAGCAAGCAACTAGAGAGTTCTCTGGTAAATTTGCCGAAAGTTCCAACCCTTTTTCCAACATTCTCTGCGCTATTTAAACTACCCTAGCATTTAAAGCGCCTTAAAGCGCTTTTAATCACAAACGTAACGCACTCATTAAAGCGCTTAATTAGAAAACGTAACGCATTTAAGACGTTGAAACGCTCGGGAGCCATTATAGTACCTGAATGCTCGAAAGGGAAATTGTATTGAATAACTTTTAATTACCTGGCACCTGACTAAAGGGTGTTTCTATTCTGGCATGGCTGTCGTACACGTGGAGGGCCTCACGACGCCATGACCCCATCTGGGGGCGCTTCGGCCCACCTGGGGACGTTTCTACGTGTGAGTCCTCCTGCTAGGAGTGCTACTGCGCTAGGGGTGACTTTTTGGGTGCCAACTCATGCCCCCAAGTATCTAGTCACTTACTTTGAGAGCGTATCTGCCTTCCTTTTGTACTCTGCACCCGGTTGCCCTGGGCGTGACTTTCCTCTTGAGTCGTATCTGCCCCACGGGCGTCTCTAGGGCGGCAGGAGCACTTCACGAGTCAGGCTGCCCTTCACTGGTACTATTACTATGGCCTTGAAGCCACCTTTCCCTTCTCTTTATCGCTGCCCCGTGCTATTGGGACCTGAGGCCTTCCCACGGCGTCGCTCCCTCCATGGTCTTTCCTACCCATGGGTATCGGGGAACCACACCGTGATTACCTTACTTTAGCACTGTTTGATCTGGCGACGCCCTGGTTGGGCGACGCCTTCACCTAGGCTACGCCTTGCCTTGGCGACGCTTCCCCTTGGCGCCTCTCCAACTAGGCGACGCCTCGCATTGACTTTGACTCCACCGCCGTTGACTTTGACTTTGACTTAGTCAACGCCCGGATACGGGATGGTACACAAGCCCCCCAGTCTTAAGCTGAAGACTTGTCTTCAGCGTAAAGACTAAAGCCTCGCCCACGCCGTCCACGTGCCCTCCTGATGACGTGTCATTCTCTGCTGACTCAGCAATTCTTCGAATTATTGACGTGACATTTTCTGAACCACAGGGGTATTCTTAATGACTGATTGGACATCCCCTGAAATGAGGATGATAACACCTTTTGGGCTACCCTTGATCACGCGCCACGTGGCCCATCGCGCGGCCATCCTCCAGGGACCTTTGTGTTTCCCTTGGGCAATTGATCCTCTGACGCGTGGCACGATCCCACGGCCTTAGGTTAGCGCCTCTCGAGTTGCGAAATGTAACGTTTAAGTTACTCCAAACCCCGCGCTCACCCTACTGTTACATTCATTCACTCTGCAACTCCGCACTGTTCATCGACTCCAAAACCCCTTTTCTCTGCAATCGCGATTCCCTCCTTGCTGCGCTCATCTACTGCCTCCATTCCAATAACAAAGGTACGATCTCGAGTATTCACGACTCTTCCCTTTCGTCGCATTATAGGATTCATTGAACTGCCTGGGACTGTTGTTATTCTCGTTATTACTGCATTTCTCCGCTTCTTCTTCCTCCTCTGATTTTTCTCGCGTGGGTGACGCTTCCTGGGGTTCTTTCCCCTTCTTGCCATGGCTAAACTTGCTAAACCCTTTTTCTTCTCTTCTTTCTCAAGCTATCTATTTTCACCATGACGCGCGCGAACGCGGAGCCTGATTCTTCTCCCACGACCCCCAAGTCCAACTACAAAGCCTTCTACCTCTGGGCCCCCGACGAGCTCCTGAGTGAATGCACCAGCCTGACTTCCTTCCAGGACCTGGAAGCTCACCGGGGGGATCCCCATTTGTACAACTTTAACGCCTTCTGCCGCACCCACGACGCCCACATATCCGTCCGTCCCGGCAGGCCTGGGGAACCTGTTTGTTTGGACGACAGACCTAGAAAGGGGAAACCCTTCTTCTGTATGTACCAGACCGTGTTCAAGCGCGTAGGAGTGCGTCTCCCATTCACTCCCTTCGAACGGGAGCTTCTCACTGAAATCAACACTGCCCCCGCCCAGCTTCATCCCAACAGCTGGGCATTCGTGCGGGGCTTTCAAATTCTTTGTGGATACCTGGGCATCCCCCCTTCTGTAGATATCTTCCTGCATTTCTTTGAGGTGAAGAAACAGGGGAAAAGCTTCTGGGTAAGCTTTTCCGGGATCGCAGGCAGGATCCTCCTATCCCTCTTCCAGAATTCCTACAAGAATTAGAAAGGGAAATTCTTCAGGGTGTGCAGCGCCAAGCACGATCCCACAGCTTTGGATGGCTTCCCCCTTTACTGGACGGAGCGCCCTAAATTGCTCAGGGCCAAGACCCTGTAAGAGCTATCTCCCGCCGATAGGGAGGTAAGCAAAGCCTTGGCTGGGTTGGGGATCGTTTTTGATACCTTGAAGCTGGTCGCTAGCGAGTACAATGCTCACGCCCTGACCACCTACTTTGGTAAGGGGCTCTCCCCTCATCCTTTTGTTGTGAACAGCTTGCTATCGAACATTGGTTCCCCTGGACTCTTATACTCATTTTATAGTGTGCTATGTTGCTTGCATTTCACGCCTCCATGTATGTTGTAATTTTGCATAGTTACTTTGGTCTTAATTCTTGCTGTTTGGTCTATCTTGATGTAGGATCGGTGATGGGCGCTTCCAAGAGAATGATGTTGGCGAAGGCAATGAAGGAGGCACGGGCCGCCAAGGCGGGCGCCTCCTCCACCCTTGCTGCCGATCCGGTTCCCCCGCCGATTCTGTCGCCGCCTCCTCCGATCACCGTCGAGGCTATCTCGAGTTCACCTCCGTCATCTCCTCGCAGCCTTGCAGCACTTCAGACTCCTCACTCTCCTCTACCCATCGCCGCTGTTCCCCTAGCCGCGACCTCGTCACCGGCTCCAACCCCCCTTGACAAAGGGAAACGGGTTTTGGAGGTTCTAACGGATGATGAGGACTCAGAAGGCGTGGCTCCCTTCAGAAGAAGAAAATCTGCGCGGGTTCCTCTTTCAGTAGAGGCGTCGCCCAGGGAGGGAACCCCTTCATGAATAACCCCCCGAGTGCGACCTCACTCCCCCCCATGACACTCCACGAGGAAAGGGGGGAAGGCGCCGAATCTGCCCCGCCTCCGCCGCCGGCAGAAACCATTGCTTCCCCTGCTTCTGTCGCTGCCGCCCCTGACTTCATCGCCATCCCTCCTCCGATTATGCATCTAATGAGGGGCTTCAGCGGCGGGACTCTGCCAGAGGGCACAGACAGGAAGGAAGGCATGCCCTTCTACCTGGGGGCCTTCCTGGCGGTGGCCCTTGAATGGCGCGCACAGGCCAGAAACGCGGTCTTGCAAGCTCAAACTCTCCAGGCCTTGGAAACAAAGGCAACTACCCTGGAAGAGGAAATGAGGACCCTGGGACGCCAGAACGAAGCTTATCAAACTTCTCTGAAACAAATACAAGAGTCCAAAGCAGAAACTGAGAGGCAACTGGCAGAGGCATTGGAGCTCCAGGCTGGCTTCTACACTCGGGAAGTAGCTCTCCAAGTCCAGGTAACGGGTCTTCAGGAACTGATCAAAACGGATGCAGAAACTCGAAAGGACCTGAAGGACCGTTGCTGTGAACAGGCTGCCAAGATGGAGCGGATGGAGGGGAAATGGCCACGCAGGCCAAAGCTATGGACCTTCTCCGGGCTGACTACGACAAATTACAGGTCGAGGTCAGTCGACTTCGCGTTGAGAAGGAGGCTCTAGAGAAGTAGGTGGCCTCTGGGGATGCCGCCGTTGAGGAGCTGGAGAAGGAGAAAAAGTCCCTTATCCAGGAGATGGCGGGTACTTTCGAGGAGGGGTTCGAAGAGGCTCTGACCCAGGCGTCCTGTGAGAACCCTGGCATCAATATTTCAAACTGCGACCCCATGCACCATGTCGTCGACGGGAAGGTCGTGCCCATGGACGTGGACGACTGAACCGCTACCTCTCAACCGCCACCTTCAGCTTCACGCTTAACCGCTTTATACTTTACCTTCGTTTTTGATTTTATCTGTTAAAACTTGTAATTTTATGAACTACCCGCACTCTTGCTACTGATTTGGGGCGTTCGCATGATTCCCTTTATGTCCTTGCCATATACGATTCTGCTTGTGCAATCTGATTCTCATTTTTTACCTTCGCGCGCTTCGATCATTTTACCTGTGTTCTGCCCATGTCTCTCACTTCGTTGGGCGGCTTTGTATGACCGAAAAAAGGTCGCGTGCCAACCCTCACGCCCGTGGAGAGGCTCACCTAGTGACGCCGTATCGTCCACGAGGTGTTTCTAACACCGAAGCGGTTCTCTCCCTGATTCTTAGCCCCCGGCGCCCACGCCTAAGGAGAGGCCTGCTACAGCAGTGTCGTATCGTCCCCGGGTGTCTAAAACGTCGAGTGCTTTGGGGGGGGTTCGTTCCCTCTATGGTCTTTCCTCCCCATAGGTATCGGGGGACACCCTGCCAGTAATTCGCTGGCGTTTGGCGATCTTATCTCCCTCCACAGTCTTTCCTACCCGTGGGTATCGGGGAAACAACGCCAGCAACTAACTCTGCTTCCTTCACTTTCGTCTCCCTCCACAGTCTTTCCTACCTGTGGGTATCGGGGAGGCGACGCCAGTTGGTATTTGGGTTGGCGACGCCCGTGACGTCTCACGCTGGCGTCGCCCTTCACGTCCTTCCGGGCGACGCCTCGGGCGTTACCTTTACTTCGACATTGACTTTGATTCTTGCCTTGGTCGATACTTGATGGCAGCGAAGAGCTCAAGGCTTTGTCTGTGCCATCCACGTGGCGCTGCTTGTATCCACGTGGCGCTGCTTGTATGGTTGATGGGGCATCTAGTCATTCCATTAAGTTCTGACTCCTGTTGTACCCCTGACTCACTTTCGACGGCGTATCGTACCACTGGATATTCTGCTGATACGACGTTTTCTGATTTAAACCAGTGGTGCCAGCATCATCCTTTCGTCTTCTGCCACGTGTATCAATCGTGCGGTGCATCCATTCGCGTCGTTTGGCGCTCTAACCGCTTTATTTAACTCTTCAAACTCTGGAACTATCTTCATCATTTTCTCACTCTTCATAACCTACTTGCGTTCTTTCTTCTTGCACCCTTCCTTCTTGCATCCTTTCTTTTCTGTCGAAGGGTTGTTCTAACCTTCGCTCCCCTCGCTCAACTCTTGCATTTCTGGCAGTCCTGATCTTGTTAAAGAATGTCGTTTCACGCTGCTTCCTCCAGGGTCCGTCCCAAAGATTTGTACCCTTGGGCTTCGAATGAACTTCTTGACGAGTGTTCATGCTTACTCTCTACCAGGGCCATACGAGAGCACAAAGGGGAGTCATGTTCTTATGACCACCGGGCCTTCGCAAGGAGGCACGATGACGACATCGCTGTGCTCCCTTGCACTCTGGGGGAGCAAGTGTGTGGAGACGAACGGGCCAACGACGGGGTCCCTTTCTTTTACTTTTACCAGGTGGTGTTCAAGACCATCGGGGTGTGCTTACCCTTCTCCTGGTTCGAGAAGGAACTGCTGGCGGAGATCAACGTTGCTCCGGCCCAGTTATACCCCAACAGCTGGGCCTTTGTCAAAGCCTTCGACATTCTCTTCGGGTTTCTGGGTTGTGCACCCTCGGTTGACCTCTTTCTTCACTTCTTTGAGGTGAAGAGGCAGAGACACAACCTCTGGGTAACTCTCAGTAATGTACCCGGGAGAGTTCTCTTCACACCCTTCCAGAGCTCGTTCACCGGGTGGAAAGGCCGGTTCTCCAAGATCTGTCGTACTGACCTTGTTCCCGACGCTCTGGATGGGTTTCCGCTGTACTGGGTGAGAGAGGAAAAGGCCCTCAAAGCCAAACCCCTCAAGAAGCTGGCTCCAAGGGGTCAAATAGCTTGCCGGATTCTTGCTGAGGCGGGAGGTTTTGACTCTGCTACGGTGATCAGCCTGGAGTTCAACGCTGGGACTCTTGAGAAGTACATATGTAAGAACCACTGCCTTAGGAAACTCGGTCTTCGTTACTCTCTAACTGTGCCTGTCTTTCTTCATGGCGTCTCTAACACGTCTTTTCCCCTGGTGCAGGTTCGAAACTAAACCACGAAAAGAAGACACGACTTACTCGAGCGCTGCGGGCTGGAAAAGAGGCTTCGCCTTCCTCCAGTGATGACTCTGATGAGCGCTGAGAAATGGCTTGTTCGTGTTTTTGCATGATTTGTAGCGTTTGCTCCGTTTGTACTACTCCCATTGTATTGAACATTGCTTGTAACGACAACTTTTCAATATCACACTTGATTTTTTGCAACGCCACTTTACTTTGCATATGCTTCATGTACTGCGCGCTTTCCTTTCGTCTCGTTCTTCCAACGATGCATGTCTTCACTTGGGCGACGCCTGCTCAGGGCAACGCCCTTATCTAGGTGGTGCCTTCTTTCTGGGCGACGCCATGACCTAGGCGACGCCTTCTTTCTTGGCGACGCCATGGCCTAGGCGGCGCATCACATAATCTTCAAACAAGGAAAGATAAAGACTGAAAACCAAGGCACTTCTTTTTCTCAAACTGGTTTTTCCTTTTATTAGGGTGACCTCATTAAAAAACCCCCGAGAGGGAAAAAGAGCGTCCCCTTCAACTAAATTGTTACATACAGCTTACATAAGTCAACTGAAATAAAATTTTAAGTTGGCTGCATTCCAACTGCGCGGGATGGGCCCTCCATCTAAAGTCTCCAGGTTGTACGAACCGTTGCCCTTACCCTCAGTAACTCTGAAGGGCCCGGTCCACTTGGGAGACAGCTCATTCTCCAACTCGTATGGGTGAGCTTTCCTCATCACTAGGTCGCCAACCTGAAACTGTCGCGGCTTTACCTTAGAGCTATATTGCCGCTCTACTCTTCTCTTCGTCGCTTCAGCTTTTATTCTGGCTTCTTCCCTGGCTTCTTCTAGCAGATCCAGGTTTACCCGCCTCTCTTCATTGGACTCCTCCACCACAAAGTTTAGAAAACGTGGTGAGCTTTCATGTATTTCTACTGGAATCATCGCGTCCGACCCGTACACCAAACTGAAGGGCGTCTCCATAGTAGAGGATTGGGGCGTGGTGTGATATGCCCATACAATCCTTGGCACCTCTTCCGCCCACGCCCCTTTGGCTTTCTCTAACCTTCTTTTTAACCCCCTCAGCAGAACTCTGTTTGCCGACTCTACTTGTCCATTGGTCTGGGGGTGTTCAACCGACGCGAACACTTGTTTGATTCCTACTTTAGCACACAGATTTCTCAACTGCTGACTGGCAAACTGGGTCCCGTTGTCAGATATCAGGCGCCTAGGTACGCCAAAGCGACACACAATGTTTCTCCACACGAAATGCTGTACCTTATGCGCAGTGATCTGTGCCATGGGCTCTGCCTCTATCCACTTAGTGAAGTATTCGATGGCGACGATCAGATACTTCATCTGCCTGATTGCCAGTGGGAAAGGGCCCAGGATGTCAATTCCCCATGTATGGAAAGGCCACGGGCTGTATATGGACCGCAACTCTTCTGGCGGCGCCTTGTGCCAATCGGCGTGCTTTTGGCATTGCCTACACCGCTGGGCGTGGCGTGCGCAATCCTCTTTCACTGTTGGCCAGAAGAAACCTGCGCGTACTACCTTGGAGGCTAAGGATCTTCCCCCTACATGGCTTCCGCAGATGCCTTCGTGTAGCTCCGCCATTATCCTGGTGCACTCATCGCCACTGACGCATGTTAGGATAGGGTGAGTGAAGCCGTGCCTGAACAGCACCCCATCCACCAAAGTATATCTTGCGGCATTTCTTTTGACTTTTTTACCCTCTTCAGGGTCCACTGGGAGAGCCCCATCTGCCAGGTATCGCTTATAAGGCGTCATCCAGGTGTCTCCCTTGGACAAGACACATACCTGCATCTACTCTTCCTCAGGCACACCCGCGAACATGCTGATGCGGGGCGCCCTCTGCGTATCTTGGGTCAAAGAGGAATGACTCCTCGGCCTTCCCCTTGATGTATAAATCTGGAGGACATCCACCCTGTTGTCTTCCACGAATCGACGCGGAGCTTTGAGAGTCTCCTGGATCACTGTCCTCTGTCTACCCCCCTTGCCTGAGCTGGCCAGCTTTGGGAGCAGGTCAACTCTGGCATTCTGCTCCCTTGGGACGTGTATCAACTCAAGAGCGTTGAACGCCCCCCTCAACAACTGGACGTATTTTAGATACGCCGCCATCTGTGGGTCCTTCGCCTGGAACTCACTCGACACCTACCCCGTAATCAACTGAGAGTCGCTCTTCACCAGGAGGTTCTGTGCGCCCATCTCCTTGGCCAAGAGCATTCCTGCTATCAGGGCTTCATATTCTGCCTGATTGTTACTTGCCTTGAAGGTGAAACGCAAGGCCTGCTCGATCAGTATGCCGTCGGGTCCCTCCAAGACTATTCCTGCACCGCTCCCTTGTTGGTTTGAAGAGCCATCAACCGAGAGCAGCCACTGCGAACTCGCTTCCACCTCTTGCTCACCTCCGGGCGAAAGTTCTGCTACAAAATCTGCGTACACCTGCCCTTTGATGGATCCTCTAGGCTCGTACTGGATGTCGAATTCTGACAGTTCCACTGCCCAGCGAACCATTCTTCCTGCCACATCGGGTTTCTGCAGCACTTTCTGTATAGGGAGATTGGTCATCACCACCACCGTAAAACTGTGGAAGTAATGACGGAGCCTCCTAGCTGAGAACACTACCGCCAACGCCGCCTTCTCTAGTGCTTGGTACCTCGTCTCAGCCCCCTGTAAGGCCTTGCTTACGAAGTAGATGGGCTTCTGACTCTGGTCCTGCTCTTGGACCAACACAGAACTGATGGCCCGCTCCGTTACAGTAAAATACAACCGGAGGGGCACGCCCGTTACCGGCTTGCAGAGGACCGGTGGCGCCGCCAGGTACTCCTTCAGCTTAATGAAAGCCGCTTCGCATTCATCAGTCCATGCAAAGCGACTGTTTCTCTTGAGGCAATGGAAGTACGGGTGCCCCTTTTCTCCTCCAGCGGAAACAAACCTCGAGAGCACCGCCATCCGCCCTGTCAACTGTTGCACCTCCTTTACCGATGTCGGGCTCCGCATGGCGATAATAGCCGCACATTTGTCGGGGTTCGCCTCTATCCCCCTCTCGGTGAGCAAAAAACCCAAGAACTTACCGGCCTCTACCCCGAAAACACACTTCTCGGGGTTCAACTTGAGGCGGTACTTGGATATTGTGTGGAACAACTCCTGCAGGTCTGCCATGTGCTGCACCCTCTTTTGCGACGCCACCACCATGTCGTCTACATAAGCGTACACATTCCTCCCAAGCATTGGCGCCAGGACCTTGTCCATTAGCCTCTGGTACGTGGCGCCCGCATTTTTCAGCCCAAAGGGCATCACCTTATAGCAGTAACTGCATGTCTCAGTCATGAATGCAGTCTTGCTCTCGTCTCTTGGGTGCATCTTGATTTGGTTGTACCCTGAAAAGGCGTCCAGGAAACTTAGCACCTTGCTGCCGGACGCACTGTCTACTAAGGCGTCGATGCGGATACGAGTCCTTTGGGCATGCCTTGTTCAGGTCCGTGAAGTCAACACACATCCTCCACTTTCCGTTCGCCTTTTTCACCAAGACGACGTTGGCGAGCCACTCAGGGTACTGAATCTCCCTGATGTGGCCAGCGCTCAGCAGCTTCTGCGTTTCGTCTTTCACCACCTGTTGTCGTTCCTCATTGAACTTTCTCCTTCTCTGACACACGGGGCGGACCGTGGCGTCCATGCTGAGGTGGTGACACAGGAAATCGGGGTTGATGCCTGGCATGTCCGAGGCGGACCATGCGAAGGCGTTCAGGTGGCGCGAAATCACTTCTGCCACCCCCTCCTGTTCTTCTGGGCTTAGCGAACTTCCTAACTTGAAAGTCTTGCCGCCAATCTCCCTTTCTACGGCGCTAGCCGCAGGCTGCTCCCTGCTATTATCTTCGACAGGCGCCGCCTCTTCCATGGGCGTCGCCTCTTCCACGGGCACCGTGTCGTCAGGGCCTCCCTCCATTTGCACATCTGCTTCGGGCATCGCCCTCTCCGCTATGACCTCTTCAGGCGTCAGCCCAGCGGGCGTCGCCTCAATCATCGTCGCGTCCACGCTCGGCGGACGTTCATACACCATGAATACGCCTCTCTTCGTTTTCAGGCTGTTTTCATAGCATTTCCTCGCCTCCTCCTGGTCTGACCTGATGACTATCACCCGGCCACTGAGGTCCGGCAGCTTCATCTTCATGTGACGGGTGGAGGACACCGCGCTCAGACGGTTTAACGCCGGTCTGCCCAGCAAAATATTGTAGGCAGAATTAGCGTTCACGACGAGGTACCAGATGCTCTCGGTACGGGAGGCCTCTCCGTCTGTGAATGTAGTCCTCAACTCCAGGTACCCCCGGACTTCTACCTGGTTATCCCTGAACCCATACAAACATCCCGTATAGGGACTCAGCAGATCGGGGGACAACCGTAACTTATTAAAGGTCGACAGAAACATGACGTCTGCCGAGCTTCCTTGATCAACAAGCACTCTGTGGACCTTCCTTCCAGCTGTGACGACTGAGATGACAACGGGGTCGTTGTCGTGGGGTACACATCTCGGAGGTCTCTTCTTGTGAACACAATATCTGACTCCCAAGGCTCCCCCGATAGCCTCTCTTCGATTGAATTCACCCCCCTCGCGTATTTCTTTCGCTGGGAGGCGGTGGGTCCTCCGCCGGAAAAACCTCCAGCAATGGTGTGGACCTCGCCAAGCACAGGCATCTCGTGTGCTGGCTCATCTGCCGGCGGCGGCAAGGTGGCGGTCGTTGTGGAATCTGCGACATAATCTTTCAAAAACCCAGTCCTACCCAGCTCATCTAGCTGGTAGCCCAACGATAGGCAATTATCAATTTGGTGCCCGAAAGCCTCGTGGAATTCGCACCAAGAGTCTTTACGGGGCCCTAACACCTTGTCGGTCTTCGCCGGTCGCCTCAGCCTCTCAGCTATGTTGGGCACGGCGATCAAATCCTTCAACTCAACCACGAAGTTGTACCTCGCCGGTCTTGCTCTTTCTCTGGCGGGGCGTTCGCCTCCTGCTGGGCCCCGGGGCTGGGGCTTTCTGGCCTCGTAGGGGCGTCTCGCCTCTGGCTTCTTTCTCCCCGTCGTGGTCTCATTGACTATGACGGGTTGAACTCGCGCCGGTCCCCTCGGGCGTGAGGGCACGGCGCTGGTGCGCTTCACACATACCTCCCCTTCCGAAGCAATATGCTCTACCACCCTGCGCCGTAATTCAGCGAAAGTCCTAGGGCGATTGCGGATAATGGATTCTCCGAAGGGGCCGGGGCACACGCCTTTCACAAATGCGTACACGATCATAGGCTCCTCTGTTGTGCCAACCTTCATGACCTGGGCCCCGAAGCGATTGATATACTCCTTCAGGGTCTCCCCCTGATACTGCTTCACATCGAACAGGTCGTAGGAGACCGGCGGCGGGGCCTTGTTGGCTAAGTACTGTTCTCGGAACAATCGCGACAATTGGCGGAAAGATGTGATATAACCTTCTGGGAGGCTAATGAACCAGTCCATAGCCATCCTGGTCAGGGTGCTCATGAAGAGCTTGCACTTGGCTGCATCAGAACCGCCTATCAGGACCATCTGCGTGTGAAATGCAGCCAGGTGCGTCTCTGGGTCCTCCATCCCGGAGAAGATCACCTTGGGTCCCGCGAACGTGTTCGGGATCGCTGCGTCTAGGATCTCCTGTGAGAAAGGAGTGGAAAACTCCCTTGGTGGGGAATGGTTCTCCATCTCGTCATGCCCTGGCCGCCTCCTATCGTTTCTCAGGCCCTGGCGCAACTCCTCATTCACACGGTGGAGCTCTTCGTTACGCTCATGCGAGGCGTCAAGGTCTGCCTGCATGCGTTCCTGCTCCATTTTCGAATCCGCCATGTCCTGCTGCAGCCCCCTCATTATTTCCAGGACCTGCTGCATGGATAGGTCTGCTGGGGCTGCGCGTGCTGCTCTTCGTCTGGTGGGGGCCATTGTCACTCCAACCTCCTTCAGCGCTATTGTAACCTGGTAGATTTTCTCGAACTTGTGATGGGACTGATGTTTTATATCGGCCCCACAGTGGGCGCCAAATGTTCCGTCCGGTTGACCGGGACGTCTTCGTGCGCGACCTCAACCGTCAGCTAGGGACTCCTTCCCACTGGTTGCATGTGGATTCCTGCAAAAAAGAGGACAAAAAGGTGCCCTAGCGGCCGTGTGCACTCCGACGCTCAAGTCAGCCAGCAAGAAACACCAAAACTGTGCACCTCCGTATCTGAGCACCGCGTATGGCACTCTGAAGGTGGTAAAATAACTGTGTATATGTGTGTGTTGTCTCCTTCAGGCAAAAATATTCCCCAGTCACTTGTACGTAACCCTGAAGCACGAGGAAGCAACTAGAGAGTTCTCTGGTAAATTTGCCGAAAGTTCCAACCCTTTTTCCAACATTCTCTGCGCTATTTAAACTACCCTAGCATTTAAAGCGCCTTAAAGCGCTTTTAATCACAAACGTAACGCACTCATTAAAGCGCTTAATTAGAAAACGTAGCGCATTTAAGACGTTGAAACGCTCGGGAGCCATTATAGTACCTGAATGCTCGAAAGGGAAACTGTATTGAATAACTTTTAATTACCTGGCACCTGACTAAAGTGTTTCTATTCTGGCATGGCTGTCGTACACGTGGAGGGCCTCACGACGCCTAGACCCCATCTGGGGGCGCTTCGGCCCACCTAGGGACGTTTCTACGTGTGAGTCCTCCTGCTAGGAGTGCTACTGCGCTAGGGGTGACTTTTTGGGTGCCAACTCATGCCCCCAAGTATCTAGTCACTTACTTTGAGAGCGTATCTGCCTTCCTTTTGTACTCTGCACCCGGTTGCCCTGGGCGTGACTTTCCTCTTGAGTCGTATCTGCCCCACGGGCGTCTCTGGGGCGACAGGAGCACTTCACGAGTCAGGCTGCCCTTCAGTGGTACTATTACTATGGCCTTGAAGCCACCTTTCCTCTTGAAGCCACCTGAGGCCTTCCCACGGCGTCGCTCCCTCCATAGTCTTTCCTACCCATGGGTATCGGGGAACCACACCGTGATTACCTTACTTTAGCACTGTTTGATCTGGCGACGCCCTGGTTGGGCGACGCCTTCACCTAGGCTACGCCTTGCCTTGGCGACGCTTCCCCTTGGCGCCTCTCCAACTAGGCGACGCCTCGCATTGACTTTGACTCCACCGCCGTTGAATTTGACTTTGACTTAGTCAACGCCCGGATACGGGACGGTACAGGTGTCATATAATTTTCTGAATTGATATTGATCCTTTGAGCATTTTATGTTTTAGTTTGAGTTCATGCTTGTATTCTAGACCTATACAAGTTCCAATACATCATTTTCTATTATGTCTTTGCTAGTTGATAATCTTGTTTTTTATTCCTATTAGGATTCCTCTGTTTCTGAAAAAGTGTGCTTACTGTTTTTCTTATTGCAATTGATTTACTCCCTGGAAAATTCTGAAATTCGGGATTTGTGATATTCAAAGTTTTAAAAAAGAGTAGAAAAAATAATCATTCAAAAATTCAAAGTACACAAAAAATGATAAATAAAATAAAAAAAGTGTACAATTCTGCCGAAAAGAATACGGTAATCTGGCAGCGATTTTAAAAAATTTATCTCAATTAATTGGCTTACTGTTTTTAATTGATTCCAGTGCCATTTTTGAGTTAACATCTTGAAGTTTCTGTGGTTTAAATTTCATAATCCAGTTCGCTGTACATAATTCCAGTTAAATCAGTGAATATTAAGCACAGTTTGCATTAAAAAAAAAAAATTTCTAGTGCTTCATCTACTCTAGTGCTTTTCCTTAAGTATTCTTTTGTGTGCCTACTTTTCTCATTGAGTTCTTTATTTTCTTGATTGTCTTTCATTCTTACTCTTTGAGTTTGTCTTACAAATAGTATTCCTTTTGCAATTACCTTTCCTTGCTTATACCTTTTCTTGTTTGTCTTTATTGTCTCATTGGTTTTGTGATGGTTGCTCTTGAGATTGGTGTGCTTGCTTTGACATATTTCATTTGAGGATTCCAAGGCCTCAAGATCAGATTGGTGCAAGAACATTATTTCTTTGAGAGTGATATCTTTTTTCAGCCTCATTTCACTTCGGCAGTTTCATTGCCAAAGCTCACTGTTTTTGCTAATTTTTAACTTGTTTGCTGTTTTTGTGTGTTTGCTGTTTTTAATTACAAATGGCTGGATTTTCAAGTGATGCATCCTACAAGCAGAATTCTCCTTCCAAAGCTTCAATCCTTGGTGAATTACATGAAGCTCAAAGAACCATTAGACGGTTGGAGGAGAAATTGCAAAAGATGGAGGTGCAACAAGCTAGACCATCTCCTTCAATTCATGATGAGCATCATAGACCTTCAACAAGAGCTTCTTCGAATGATGTTGGCCATGAAGATGAGCATAGGAGAAGGAGAACTCCACCTCAAGTCCATGGACAAAGACATCATCATCAAGGAGAAAGAAATCACTATGGCAATGGCTTCTATCATGATGCAAAGTCCAAGCTTCCTTCGGTCAAGCTACCTTGTTTTAATGGTTCTAGTGATCCAAATGTATATTTAGATTGGGAGGCTAAGTGTGAACAAATTTTTGAGATCCATGAGATCCAAGATGAGCATAAGCTTAAGTTAGCCACCCTAGAGTTTAGTGATTATGCCATGAAATGGTGGCATGGAATTGTAAAGGACATTATCTATCACAAGGGTCCTCCCGTGGACTCTTGGAACTCTTTGAAGGATCATATGCGCGCTACGTTCGTACCCCCACATTTTAGGAAAGACCTCATGTTGAGACTCCAACGGTTTCAACAAGGAACGCTAAATGTGGATGAATATTATAAGGAGCTTGAGACGCTTGTGCTTAAAATTGAATTAGAAGAAAGTGAAGAAGCCATGGTTGCTAGGTTTGTGAGTGTTCTTAGG